>NW_008240027.1:1367694-1417931 GCF_000691975.1 Corvus brachyrhynchos | reverse complement strand
AGCAGCAAAGCAGAGTAAGAAATCCTGTGTGTGAGCACAGGACCCGCCTTCCCCGTGGGAGCTGTGAGACGAAACATCTCCTAATGAGCTAAATTTTTATATAGATCCTGCACCTTAATCCTGATTCATATGTACAAAGCAGTGAAATGCCAGAGCTTAGCCCCCACTGGGCCAAAAGCTTTGCTTACATTTCTCAGCACAACTGGAACTCCAAATGCTGTATATCTAATGAACAGCTAGAGCAGAAAATATATATCTGAAGCCTATACTCCATGAAAGCCTCTCTACTAGGAAAAAAGGTGGAATATAAATATCCTGCATCAAAGAAAGTTGGAAAATGTAAAGATACGGAACAGAGAGAAAGGCATGCAGCCCAACTGGCCCCCAGTTGTCTATTAAATGGGGTAAAAATAAACATTAAATAAAAACCAAAATAGCTTGATACGTCAGGAAAACATAAGCATATAGGACTGGTTAAACAAATGGGAAATAAAATGAAATTATTACAAGTATGTTCAGTTTGTAACTTTTTTCCAGTTTGAATATTGCCTTCAAGCTGACCTTGAAAAAAACAAATTAACTCCAGATCCAGGAAATCTTTGTGTATATGTTGAACTTTAAGCTGAAGTTATTTCTCTGACTTCAAGTGGAGCAGCACTGATCTTTTGCATCTAACACCTAACTACTGCAAGGGATTTGAAATGCCACCAGGTTCTTGGCACTGGCTCCACCCAAGTGCTCCAGGCTGGAGCTCGGTCGTTCCTGCCTGCCTGGTGAGAGAGGGAGGAAAAAATTCTCAGCTCTGACCTTCATTGGACCTTGAAGAGGTTTCTCTGATTTAGCTCGTCAAGGGAAGTTTGTGTACACTCACCCCAGCCCTGGAGAGAAGCAAACAGTAAAGTGCTTTCCAGAATTGTGCATTTAAACATGCAAAAATGCCCTAATTATGGACGCAATCACTTTGTGGAAATTCCAGCCTGCTCTCAGATCTCAGGGCTAGCTCTCTGCCGTTTCCAGGGCTCAGCTGGATGCAAGCAGCCTAGTAACTAGATGGATTAAAAAAAAAAAAACCAGACAGACTCACTTACGAGTAGCTATAAAAACAGCAGTATTTGAATTTAAAGAGAGAGACATTACAAATGTCACACCCATTAATAAAATAATTTCATCAGAAGAATCGTGGCTGTGGGGCTTTATATATTTTCTTCTTTCTTCAGTGCTGAAAGATGCAAATTGCAGCTGTGGCCCCCCTCTAGCATGATCACCCTCTCCCTGTTTTGACAGATTTCTTGAAAGACTCAGCTCACAAGATGTCTGGCATTTTTCGTTCTGCCTTTAGGAATTTTCCACTTCTCAAACACCTGCCCCTGCTGAGATGCTTGGGACCATCCCAGTCTTCAGGCAACCTACTGTCCCAAGAATGTCTTACAATCTGAGCACTGAAATGCAATGACTGTTGTCCCTGGTCGGGAAAGTGGTGACAGCTTCCCATGTCTCTACGGCTGGATTTCACCTACGTTCACAAAAAGGCATTCCATGAGAAACGCTAAAATGATCCCCACAGCATCAGCCATAATTTATAAGAGACAAACAGAAATATTCCCTGCGTCATCACAGTATCGCTGTTGCTGTAATCCTGTCCTGCCCTTAAGGGGCAGCATCCTCTTTTCCACTCTGCTGGCTGTTTGAGATCCCAAGGGCAGGAAGAGGCCACTGGTGATTCATTCTGCTTCCCACCTGGAGCAGTTTCCATCTCTGGCACTGCCCAGAGGCACCGTCCCTACAGTGCACCAGGGCTCGGAGCAAACCTGCAGCAGATCGTGTTCACTTCCACAAAATTAACACAATCTTTAATTAATGCAATAAGCACTGATGAGTAATAAATCATATTAAAATACAAGGAAGGCAATTTTTTAATAAATTAAGCATTGATTCACTCAATAAATATTAATCTAGCAAGCATCAAGAATTCATGACATTTTAGAAAACCGGTTGAGGAACGTTGCTGGTGAGCTGGTTTGCAGTGTGCAGAATGGTCCCTGTTCACCCATAATATACACTTACTTTTAACTAATTCTTTAATTTATCCAGTTAAACAACTTGCCTGAAAGTGAGTCTGGATTATTATTCCATTGCAAGATGCAATTTTCTCGACACAGATTCTAACTCACCCCTCAGATTTTTTCCTGCTTCTTGGTTGCTCCTTTTCTAAGTACCTCCTTTCTCTCCCTTTGTTTTGGAGGTCTTTAAAATATTTGCTGACTGGCGTAATTTAATTTTCACCTCAATTAACTTAGCAAGAGTTGCAAAACTAGGAAAAAAATTGCAGGGGGAGTGTAAATTAACCCATTCATTTAAGTTTAGCTTATCTAGGAGATGTTCTTTCACACTTTGCTCTCTGCAGTGTTCCTCCAACCTTTTATATAGATGTGGGATGTGCAGCACTTGCTTTGACTTTTATCTACAGATTAGCAAAAGAGAAGGAAAAAAAGCCAGATGCAAAGATGCCCCACGAGACTGATATGGAGCTGTTTCTGTAGCAACCGATGATTTTCTTCTCATGTAAGAATGAGCCTCGTCATATCTAATTCTGAATGTATCTGGGCCTTACTTGCCAGCCAAAGCTGTGTCAAATATAAAGTCAATATAGTCAGAAAGAGTGATAAAAAAGCAATTATAAAGTCATCTTCCTACTCCTCCTCCAGCCATGATCCAAAAAATATCCTTATCCCTGCGTACTGTCCCAGCACATCATCTCCAAGCCCCCCACATCCAGCAGGGCAGGTAAGTGGGGATGGAGCTGGCAGCAGCCATTCAGGGATCTATTCCACACATGGTGCCGGAAGCTTCTTCAGCTTCCTGGCCTTCCACATCCCAGGAACCAGCAGAGGTTTTTCTAAAACCCAAGGCCACCTATTCCTGCCTTGCTCTGAGTCTCCATATGAAATTCCTAAGCCCAGAGCTGAGACCAGCTTCAGCTCTAGAAAGCTCCTGTTGGATTTGTGCCCTTTCACTGCCTTCACTCTGTGAGCAGTTTTCGCTGCAGCTGTGAACCCAAAACCAGGCTGCCACTCACTAACAGCTCCTGCCACAGCCCCCACACAGGAAGCTGGAATTGACTCTCTGGGACCTCACAAGGACTTTGTCTTCCAAAATGTATTTTGGTCTCTGCTATTGATTTCTTCTCCCTCATCTGAGTGTGTTTTGAACATGTCTGTCCCTCACCACCTTCAATTTACTGTGCAGAGGGGTTAAGATTGAAATGAAGAGCACGATGGTATTTTTTTTCCTGGAAATTTTGCCACAAGTTGTCACTAATAGTGGCTTTTCTTTTTGACTTCAAAACTTTCTGTTTCTTTTCTGTAAACTGTGTTGACACACGAGTAATTGAAACCATTGCATCTTATCACAAAATAAAGCTGAGGATGTACTGAAGGGTGCATTTCACATTTCTGTGGCCTTTAGTATTGCCACGCTCTGCATTGTCAATGCTTAAGAAATCTGTCCTTTCACATTATGGCGTGAAAGAACCAGGGTTCAGAAAAGAATCAGAGAGATCCCAAGTGTGCAACTGGGCACAGTTGGGTGGCACAATGTGGCTGCCCACAGGCATCACCAGGGTTTGCATTGGAGGGACAATGTGCAGGAGGGGGAGGTTAAAGGCTGTATCCCATCCTTCCTTGTTGCCACCTCCTGTTGGACAGTTTAAGAAATATTCAGGGCTGATCGACATCTGGATGAATTTTCTAAGGAAGGCTTAGATGAAGGAAGGTGTTGCAAAAAAAGTAAGAATTTCACATCTCCCTAGTTCCTCAAATGCAAGTTTCACTACTTGTAGCTACCTCCCTTCAGAGAGCAAGAGTTACATCCAAAGAGAAACTCTTGATTTAAATAATGATCCCAAAAAGCTACTAATTTAAATCCTGTAAAAAAGGATAATTTGATGATTTAAAGTTGCCTTTTTTCCCTCCACATTATGCTGAGCAATAATCTTTTCTTTCCATCCTGAAATCACAGGCTTTTGTTCACATAATGAAACAAGATCTCACATTTTGTACTTCCTTTATGATTAGCTGCTAAAGTTTCCTGGTATCATGATAAAATGAACCAGTCAGCTTGTTGACACTTGACTGGGATTTTAGCAAATTGCATCTGCTGTAGCCTACTCTGTGGAATCAATTATTGATAATATAGGTGTGGAAGAACATTTATAAAGTGGTTTGGGATATGTTATCGCTCATGCTAAGAACTATAATGAGCATTTTAAACCATTTTGACAGTGACCTCTGCAGATATTTGATTGCTGCAATACGTGGTAACTCGATTCTGGTTTAGAATCAAAACCAAGTCCGAATAATGAAAGACAGTGCCAAACCTTTAAGCTACTTTACTCATTCTTCCAGTGCACATATTCTCCTACTTAATATCTGACACTTGCCTATTTCTTTCCCCAAACCAACGATGCATGGTACCTTCCTATTTTCCCAAAGCACTGCCAAACAGGTAGCTGAGATCTCTCCTTCTTCCCCTTTGACCTACTTGTCTCAGGAACAGAAGATTCACACATAATGTTCTTGCAGCCCTGTTGTGCTCCAAAGCTATTTAGAATGAACATTAATACAACAAAGGTTAAGGAAAGGTGGAAAAGCCATATTTTAGCACATGTACAAACACCCTGAAGTATCTATGGCAGAAGTAGAAGGTTGCAGCTCCTTGGTGAGGAGGTTCCTACCAAAAGCTGTAGATCATTGCCCAAGCCAGGGGAGGCTGAGGTCCTTCAGTGACTGCCCAGTGAGGCCACTGACAATGGGCACTCTCAGCTTTATGGGCCCCACAAATTCATGGTCTCATCCATGTATTCTTGAGTGACATCTACTGGTGCTTCATCTATAGGTTGCCTTATTTACATACACGGCACTCATAAAGTAGTACCCAGACTCACAGTGAACCACTAGGAATCCAAAAAAAGGCGCCTCTCTGTTCACTATAAATATTAACAATCTTGACAAAAAGTTGTTAAGGCTATCTCATCTCTGGGAAGAAAGGGAGGAGGATGGAACTGCTTTGGAATTAACTGGTCCTTAACTTTGCCAATAAAAGCTATGACAACAGAAAACCCTTTGTCTGAGGGAAAAGAAGGGATGATATAGCCAATACCTTTGTTCTGCTCTTTCCCAAAAGCTCTGGGCCTGCAAGAAATTAAGGAAGAGTAGAGGCCCATTTCTCCATGGCCTTGGCCCCACATCCACATTGAGATCAAACCTGGTTTTAGCTGCACTAAAACAAACGTGGTTTGTGCATGTTTTAAATGTACTTACACAGCAAGGGTTCAGGATCTACTCATTCCACAATTTAACTCAGCACTCTAAGGGGTTTGTTTTGGTGAAACACTGCCATGCAGGTTTTTCACAGTTTCTTGTATTACTATGTAAATTGCAGAGCTGTGGTTACAATCCTGTGCTTGTGACATCAATTACTTAATGCCTATAGAGATTATTGTAATGCCACAAACAACAGATTATGTTTTAAAGTACATAGTAAGCAGCAGGAACTAATAAACCCTTCTCTTTAAAATTTATTTATTTTGAAAAATAGAGTAAACAAGGGCAGGAAAACTGTACAGACCCCACACAGTGCCATTAACAACCAAAATCTATCCTTGACACAGATCCCTTTAGGCACAGCCTTGCCATTCTTTAGTTGTGATTCTTATCTTACATTAAGGCTCACAAAGGAAAGGAGCAGCTTTTATGAAAGCAATTATGAACTTTGAAAGTTCACCATTTGTTGGGGGTCTGGGGAAGAGAAGCAACAGTGTTCAATGAATGTGTAATTAGAAACAAAGCATATCTACCTATACCAGTAATGGGATATTGACTGACCAGCCATTGTTTATGGGCTGGTTTGGGTAACAGACAGCACAGATCAACCCCCAACACAGGCAATTTTTAAACTAAACATACAGTTGTAGGAGCCTGTGATTACATCATAAGGGAAACACAAATTCGGGAGCTCATGTCCCTGCTCTGGCCCATCTGGACCTTAAGATTGAGCTCTGAACCAGCAGATCATTTCTCCCAAACCTTCTTTTGCTGCCTGTAACTCAATAAATATTTACTCAAATTGGGACTAAAGTTCCAAAATTCATATCTGGCATAAGCAGTTTAGCTACCAGCTAGTACCAGTTTAGTAGCAGCTTTCTATTCTCTCCATGTCAACTAATACTAAGTTTAATAAACTCTCTTCATGCCAGAATAGCCAGCACACTGGTGGGGAGAAGACTGGCTTGGGTTCAAAGGCATTACTGTTTTGGAAAAAAAGGGAATTCTATGAGAAGGAAAAAAAAACCACCTGGGGTTCTGAAGATGTTGGGAAAATTTCTGAAACATGAGAATTTTTCACTGAAAGAGTGACTGACTCCAGCCTCCCAAGCTCTGCTCGGGCAAGTTTAATAAACTCTCTTCATGCCAGAATAGCCAGCACACTGGTGGGGAGAAGACTGGCTTGGGTTCAAAGGCATTACTGTTTTGGAAAAAAAGGGAATTCTATGAGAAGGAAAAAAAAAACCACCTGGGGTTCTGAAGATGTTGGGAAAATTTCTGAAACATGAGAATTTTTCACTGAAAGAGTGACTGACTCCAGCCTCCCAAGCTCTGCTCGGGCTGTCACAGCACCACTACAGCCAAAGACTTTTCTGCAATAGGGACAGGCAGGAGGGAAGGGGGAATAACTCTATGTTTTCACATTTAAATTAGGAGGATTATTGAAAATCCCTCCCCAACCTCCACATATTGTGTAATGTCTCTTGATTACTGTATATAAGTCAAGGCAACATGATAAAAATTGCAGCAAAAAGTCAAATTAGAATCTATTATGGATGGACAAATACATATATTTATATGTCCAACTATTTTGGTCTCATCTAATTTCAAGCTTTTCATCTAATTTCAGTTTGAGTCTGTTTCCTTTCACAATCCATGGCAATGAGTTTGTTTTTCTATTGCTCCAAAAAAAATTTTTTTTTTCCCGAACCAGACCACAGCTTGTCACGTTCACTTTAACAAATGATTCAGAGCATCCAAATCTTCATTCTCCCAAAACCTGCCTGTTTAATTACAGCCCATGACAGCACTGTCTGGAGAAGTCAAATGGTACAAAAGAGCATGGGCTCTTCTGGAGGTAAAAGGAACAATCTGACTTTCCAAACAGACCCATCGCTTTCTCATTTGTCTCTGAAGTAATGTCGTTGTACTTTCCTATGAAATGTGCTAAAATCATTACTAAATCCCTGCAACTGAGTATCTTGAGCCACAGAACTTGTGGAACAAGGTACATTCAGGCTGCAACTGCCATCAAAATTCCTTAGAACTAACAGGGCGGCTCTGGGACTCCTTACAGCCTCTCCCAGGGTCACTCTGCCTTTGTACACTATCTAGTGTAATTCATGTTTAATCTATGGGTGGTGTCTCTAGAATTGTAAATAAAAAAGTGACGGCTACCAGAACCAAGGCAGCATTTCACTCTACACATCTCAATTGGTACAGTTTTATCTTAGTTCTTAAATTTGGCATTTTAGCCCAAATCCTTCACCCTGGTGCTTTAAAGTGTGAAAACCATTCCAGGGGAATTTTCATTCACAGCAGCTGAAGAGAGTTATATATGTTGTCGATAACATGTTATGTTTTATTAAAGAAGAAAATAAAAGTTTGGTTCATCAAAATCAATGAGCTGAATTAGTTTGCCTGAGAGCAGCCTGGAATGGAGATCTGAGAATCTGAGAAAATGAGGCCATCCAGATATTACAAGTTTGCTCCTCTCCTCACTCCATGTCAGGTTATTCTGACTAATAAAATAGGGGACAACATTTGTCCTGTCCACTGAACAGAGATAAGAGGTCTGAAACCCTCTTTTCATTAGCCTCATTGCTAACTGGTTCAAATTATCTCTCTTTTACAGTTGTTCTATAAGCAATTCACTGGGGACCTGCTACCTGATGTAAATCTAGTGGTGGTTAAAAAACCCAGAGCACGCACTTGTGAAAAAGCTGGTGACTGGCAAACTGGGGACTGCTTTGAGCATGAGGTCCTAGTGGAAGAGAGAAGGGAACCAAATGCTCTGTTAACCAATTTTAACATGAAACTGCCCATTTTTTGCATCACAAATGTGGAGATGCTTCAGGGCTCAGTCCAGCCAAAGGCTGAGTTTCCCCAGTTCCCCCTGGTGAGACAGTCACTGGAGAGAGATCGTGCCCCTCAGAACCAGATCCCCACAGGACAGAAGCTGAGATTTGCTCACATGTAACAAACATTTAACCAAGAATGTGGTAACTTCGTCATGAGATACTGCAAAGCACTTGTCCTTTGGGCTGCACAGAAAATATGTTTCTCCAGGTAATTTGAAATGTGGGTGTTTACCTGTGATTTGTGAGTCACTCTGAGGTTTCCATTTTTTTTTAGAAATAGATAGTTCTGTATTTTAATTGCTACCATTGTCCTTATTTATGTTCTTCATTTTTTAGAAGAAATCTGAGGTTTCCAAGCATCCACTGAGCATTAACCTTACAAATTAATTATCTAGATGTTTACAACAACATTTACACACTGTGTTAGGAAAAGCAATTTGCTTCCCCAAAGAGTACCTATTTTTCAGTTAGCAAAAAAGCTGTGGTATGTCAAGAATAACTCAGGAGGAAGCATCAGTCCATCATTTCAAACCAATTTCACAGCTGCAGGAAAGGTGAACAAAGTTTCCACAGGTGAAAATGCCAGGAAAATTTATCCCTGTTCTTAGCCTGAACTCTATTGTGTCAGACAGCTATATTTCAGGATTTTTAAATTTTTTTTCTTTTTTTTTGTTTGAAAGACCAACACAAATGTAAATGTTCCAATTTATAGTGGCAAAATTAGGTGTCAGATTCATTCTTGTTTTCAGTGAGCTTAAATTTTTCTTTTGGGCACTGCAGACAGAGAACATTTTTCCTTCTGAAATGTGGCTCCCCTTGCCCACGGTCCTGCGGGTTTGGGTTATGGAGGAGACACAGGAGCCCAGCTCAGCTTTGCCCTCTCCAGTCCCAGCCTCCCCAGAGGAATGTTTATTCCCCACAGACCACTCCAGAAGTCTCTCTACTGTGTCAGACATCAGAAATATATCTGTGCTAATTTCTAACTGGAAAAAATATGAGAGTTCACATCTTTTATATCCCCAAATAAATAAACTAAATGGTTCAGACAATACAATAGAATCAGTACTTTCAAACAAGCTTTTTCATGAAGCCTGAATAGATTTCCAGCCCACATGAGCAGAAAACTAAGTAAAATCATTGGGGATTACTGTTAAAAAACTCTTTGGAAAAAGAAAGGAAAAAGAGAAAGAAAGAGAAGCTGATCTTTGGGCAGAAAAGGCACTTTGCATACAAGGAGCTGGCAAAGCAAGGGGCAGCAGAGAACAAAGTGTTAAGAGAACAGAAGATAAAAAGGTACCATTAGGAAGATGGCTTTGGAGCAGATTACACAGAAATAAGACAAAATTTTTCTGAAAACAAAATAAGCAAACAAACCAGCTCCCCCAGCCCTCTGATCAGCAAAGAAATCAGAACTGTCAGCTTTCATCTGCCTTGTACAATAAACCTAAACTCGAAAGAATAGTTAAGTTTTGATTCAAGCCACACAAAGCTGATTTTTGCTGGTCATGGCTTTCCCTAAGTAGGTGTTTTGGACTCTGAGGAACATGAGATTTTCTAGGCTGGGGAGTGTTTTAGTATTGCTACTGTGTCAACTTTGAATTATGCACGGATTTTTAAATATGGAACTGTTCCTCTACTTATGATGACAGGCACATTCACATCATATAAAATTGGGAATGAGGAGAGCTTAACAAAGCCAGTGAGTTCTGAATTGATCACCTAAAACATCTGCTGTATTGCTTAGGAATTGCAGCACATATGGTATATCAGAGCATCCAATATTTGGAGGCACACTACCTATGCAGAACATCCATAAAATGTCAGAAACACCCATTTTGGCCATCTCAATCTTAACTCTGAATGTTCTTTTTTTAAAATGAAATGCCTAAAATTATTTCTGGGTTTATTTTTCTGTTTTATCATGTAATTTGATTGCAATCCACTTATCTCCTGCCCTGAGTCTCCCCTGTGTTTCTGTACAACACTGGGAATGCTAGTAGTGTTCAAAACAACCACAAGAACATAATGGAAAAGAGAATCACATCTAAATGTGATCCTTCCTATCTGAGTCAATCTATTCCTTGCACTTATTCTGAATCTCGCCACTATTAGGGTACAATAATCCCACAGCAACCCTAGCACAATATTGATCAACAACAAATCAGGAATATGCATTCAGAATGGGATTTTGCTCTGATTTTCCAGTCCTCCTATATTATGCTCCAGGTCTTGCCAAGAGAAAGGATGTGACATTTTTCAAGAACAACTGACCTAAGAGTGAATTATGCACCCAGATACTTTTTAAGCAGTAATGTATTTTTTAAAATGATTCTAAGCATCAAAATCTCACTAAAACAGGTTAGATTGGAGCCTCTGATTTTGTGTCAAAAAAAAATAGCAAGGCAAAATATCTCAAATTATCAAATAAAAGTATTTTTTTAAACTCTACTGCCCAATTATTGGCTTTGTTTTGCAAGTTTGGCTTTGATTTGGGCGAGATAAGAAAGGCTGGACTGTCATATCCACTCAGACTACATCCCAAAGGAAGAGAGAGCTGCTGTGCAAAACAGAGAAAATACCAAATGGGGCATTGGAGCCACAGAGTCAGAGGAACCATTACATCGAAAATAAATTCTTCAAATGGGAACTAGTCTAGGGAACAGTACAGGTTCAGAAAAGATGGCAGAGATCAGCTAAAATACTTGCAATTTCTCATGCCAGAGTTTCCTTTAACCAGTTCAAGCTCAGAAAGAGGTAAGGGTGAACCATGAATCAACACTCACCGAGTCTCTCTGGTAAACTTATTATTTGTTGTTGCAGTCTCTTGCAGAACTCGAGACAAAGGCTTTCCCTCTGCAGATAAATACTAATAAAAGTGCCTGTATTTTCTCACTGCTTCGAACCTAATCCACAGGTAAAAATTAGTAGCAAGTTGCATAATTCTTAAAATCCCTCCGAATTTTATTGGATTACACTCTACAAGTGATTACAAATAAACTCAGCACTAATTTACCCTTTATATCTTCAGGCAAACTGGAGAGATCCTACTCACCCATCTCAAGCATTCAGAATTTCAGAATTAATTCAGTATTTCGGAATTAAAATATCATTCTGGGGAGGCCAAGAGATGAATCATGTACCAGCTTTGACAATTCCAGCCCACATAAACAGAAGGCAACGTGGAACCCAAATTACAACACACAAAATCATGAACCATTTCAAATAATTTCTGTGCCTAGAAAGTACTGTCCAGCTTAGCAGAATTATTATTTCTAACACTGGAATGCTAAAATATGGAATTTAATGAAACTGCATTGTGTACTTAATGATAGCCAGCTGAATAATTATGAAAATGAAAAACTTATTTTCTCCCTTTATATCATCAGGTCATTGTGAAATCAAAGGGGGCAAAAATCACAGCTCACATTATCTGTGCCATAAACTTATTGTAAACCTAAAAGGCCTCAAATTTTGTAAGAAAAACAAAATTCAAAGCTTTTTCAAAGAGCAGATCCCAAAAGTAAAACTACTGCTGAAGCAGAGAGAATTCTGTGAGGGCTCCCTCTTTTGGCAACAAAATAAAAGCTTCGCAGATCATCGTGAAAAGCTTTTCACAAGAGGTTCTTTGCTTTCAGGAGTACAAACCTTATATCACACACGGCCTGGCCTGATTGTATTTTATCTTCTAGGGAAGACCTCAGCTGCCCAAAAGTCTTCCTTTACCAATACAGAGAATGCTGCTGCTCTTGAATTTTGGAGTTACTTATACTGTTCCTTGATTCTGAAGAGTGCTTGGAGCAAGAGGAACCACTCAAAATTCTGCGTTTTGCTGGGAGCAAAATCTTGCTGGGACCTAAGAGTTATAGAACTGGCCAGGAGCAGGCAGAAACAGAAGCAATTTGGCATTGGCTGGGATAAAAATCACAGGATTAGTCAAGAAAATAGGTCACAGAGGACAGGCCAAAGAACAACTGTGAAAAATGGCTTTTTCTGATTAGTCCCTTCCTGGGAAGTGTGCCAGAAAGTACAGAAGGTCCCCAGGAAATTTCCTCAGGCCAAGTTTCACTGTGCAGCTTTTCCATAGAAGCTGTCAAATGGAAAAACTAGAAGTTTTTTATCCCTCTTGGGATTGCTGGTGTAGAAGGTTTTTATGTGGGCACAGGGTTTCTAAGAGCTGCTGATGGCTTGAGAAGGGGCCCTGCCCTGAGTGTGGGCTGCACTGGTGAGGCGCTACACCTAAATTTGCAATTACCTGGGGGCTGGGATGACGAAGGAACACCTGAGTTGTTACCACATTTCTCAGTAAGATGGAGTTTGGGGTCAGTATGCACAACCTACAGGCAATTTAAGGCAAGTTTTATAGTATTGTACCGACACCCCAGACCCGTTCATATTAATTTGGCCTTATGTCACATAAATATATACATATACTCGATAAAAGATAGGGAAGGCTTTGGATAACTTTTTTTCTTTTGCTTCTCTGTAATTTATGTTACCTGATATTCTGAAACTCCAATTTTTTACAATGGGAGCTTTTTGGAAACTTTTGGTAAGGGTTATTGAAATTTAAAAGTTCATTATGTTATAATTGTCTCATCTAGGCCTCAAAGGCTTTTGTGTTACTGCTGTCCTGTGGGGAAATTGAGCAAGGCAGTGCTGGTCATGAACTCGGGAAAGGTCCTTATAAACATGACAGATATTATGGGGTCTTTCAATTTAAATACCCTGTCTGAAAAAGGCAGATCATTCTGGATTTATACACATAAAGAGAATATCATAGTAACTTTTTATTAAAAATTAAAATCTTTTGAGTCACAACAGAAATCAATATACCACAATTTGAGTGAAGTAGAATGATGATCCTGTGGTTAAGTAATTGAAAAGGGAATTGAGTAATCTGTCATTCTCCCTGCTCTGGGCAACTAAGCTCTGGATGTCTTAAGCACTGCATTGTAGGCTCCTAAAAGAGTCAGACATCATGTTTCCAAAAGCAATTTCAGCAAGCAAGGCAGCATTTTGGGTACATTCCTAAATACAAGTCTTCTTTTTTACATTTTGCACATCCCGGAATTGTGGCCTTTTCTAACATCCTGGACTAAGAAGGTTCAAGGAGCTCAACAAGGTGCCCAGTAAGGATGGAGAGCATGACCACATGATCTGAGACAATCAAGCACTGCCCACCTCTAACCTGGCAGGTGAAAACCGACCATAGCTGTAAAATTATTTGGAATTGTAAGGCTGGGCAGGAGCTGCTGAGACCTCTGAAATGTGCAGAGCTGTGCTGAACCCAGTCCCTCTGCCTTAGAGCAATGCTAGACCTGCCTGCAACTGGCTTTGAAAAGCATCCTAAGAGGTCTGATACCTCAAATCACTTTTGAAAATGAGACTAAACTACCTAAAGTACTTTTGCATTACAACATAGTGTTGTGGAGCTCAAGTTCTAAATTCAAAAACTGAAAACTGAACGGCTCTGCTCAGCAAGAAGGCTGTACTACCTTTCTTTTGTTGTTTCTCTCTTTTACCAGCATAAGTTTGTCCTATCTGGGAGAACATTGTGCAGTGCTGAGGTGTTAGATAAGTTTTTGTGCTCAGATTGTCCTTTGCTGTATGTGTATACACAATTACATACATCACTGCCTGCTTATCCTGTGGCATGAACCAGAGCGAGGTGGGCAGGGATGGGTAATCTCTAGGATTTAAAGAATAAAGGCAACACAAATGCAAAAAGGTGGATGGTGAAGACAGGCAAGCCATGATGCAGTTCTGTATGAAAATATATCTGTACAAACAGAATAGGCAAAATCTGTCCAGGCTTCAGTACGGACCCGAATAACCTCCAGAATCTGGAATGATGCTTCTTTTCTTTACATGCCATCAGTGCCTTTCTCGCACTCAACTGCAGCAGCTCAGGAAGAGGAGAGTTTGCCTTCATTTGGAACTTGCCTGTCTTTTGTCACAACCTTAATTTCATTGAGTTGCTGAGTTTTGTTTCTCTATAAAATGCACCATTCAAGCTTCCAGCAAACATGCAGATTAGCCTTATCCTAATGCACCTCATCTCTATTTATCCCGTGATAATTAGTCACATAAATTAGAAGTCATTACCAAAGGCTACAAAAACCTTTAGCAAAGGCTTGTTGACAGGATAAAAATGTTTAAAATACTTTTAGGTCTGAGGGTGGGAAGAGAGGGGTATGTGTGTGGGGGGTGGTGGGGGGAAGAGAAATATCATCATCAGAGGAAGGAAATTCTGGCAGAGAAAATGGGGCTGTGTTAATCTGTATTCATTCCTAAAGAAAGACTTATACCACTGTATGCTGCCACGGTGATGTATAACAGAGGACATTTAAAATGCCAAGCCATAAAAGTGTATTTTCTTCATTACATTTTCGTTGAATGCTTTGATCTTCCCATTTTACGCTACAAGTTTGATTCATCATTACTTTCCAGTAAGAAACTGCCACATTTGATTGTGGAAAGAAGAATTCTTATCTAATTGCAATTTGTAAGCACAGGATTTAGAGTATTGTTGCCTGAAAAATGGAACTGTCTAAATTATTTTCCCTGAAACTAACATCCTCAACAAATAAAAGCAACATGTGATAGCTGGGCATAATTAAAGAAAAATGACACCTACTGTTACATGAATAAAGAAAATATGTTGATGACAAGAAAGGGGGAAAAAATGTGATTTCCCTGCAGTTTTGGTAAAACACAAAAGCATCACATTTTAGTTCTTTTAACACATTTGTTCAATGAATTGGAAAAAAAGCAATCCCATCCTCCAAAGCAGCCTGTAATGTACAGTTATTTCCCTGCAGTCAGAGCAGTGCATGTCAGACATTTTGGATTTACTGTGCAGGCACAGCAGCCCTGTCTGAGTGCCCGGACACCCAGCAGCCTTTTCCCCAGCAATGGCACAGGAATGAGAAAACAGCCACGGAAATCTGGGCTTGTAGAAAAACCTCCCTGAAATGTTCCTATTTGCAGCTTCACTTTCAACAGCCATTTTGATCTCTTAAGGTGTCTATACATATTTTATACAATCAGTTTTCAAGCAACTTTCTGCTTCTTCAAACCATTTTTTTATTATTATTTTCTGCTTTATTGCTCGTCATCCTTGCTCCCTCACATGTGCTTATCTATTCCCTTTCCCAATATTAAGCAACTCATAGAAAACCTCTGGTAACAAAACATGTAATATTCTGTTATCATTTGGCATTTTACCATCCAAAGCTTAGAGTATTTGTCTTTTTTTCCTTTGTTTTCAGCACTGTCCTGTCTCTCCCCTCCCCACAGCATTCACATATTCATTACAGATGCCTTGATAAACTCGTTTTCGACTCCGTGGGGTATGAATAGGGTTATGGAAATCACCTATCTATAGCAATACTTGATAACAAATATGCAGTGATAGCTCTGAAAGATGAATTATTCCCCATTCTCAAGAGCACCAGAATAGTATAATTTGTAACCTGTTGGAGGAAATGCTATCCTGACATTAGCAAGTTTTCCAGCCCATTCTGAGATCCATTCTGCTCCAGCTACTCCCTCAATGGACTCAAGAAAGTTTGAAGCCAGACTGGATGTTTCTACCTAAGTTGGCAATGCAGCTTTGACTGCACAGAAGATATAGGCAGACAATAGTGTGTAATGTACTTATAGAAATATACCTAGAATATGACTAACTACTACAGGAGTACTATTGCTGTCTACTATAATTATTACTTGTAAGCAAATATATACACAAGAAACACTATGAATCCCTAAAAAGAAAAAAATATCTAATTATGTGTCTTCACTGCTTACAAATGATCTCAAGTATCATCTCAAAATACAGAGTAGTACTCTGAGTATAAGCACAGTAGTAATGAAATGATTACTCTGGGGTTGAGCAGCTGTGTGAGGGATGCAGCCAAAACCTGGTTAGAAGCCACTGGCCTTTTCTAGAGATAGAAGAAACACTCTACATGAGTCACCTTCTGAGCCACCTGCAAACTGCATATCAACAAGCTCTCAAAATAGCAAAATCATGCTGGGGGGTGGGCATATGCGTCTCTTTCTCGGAACAGGCCCTCCCGTTAGGAATAATAAATAAATAATGAAAAGAGAGCTTTACGCAAGAGTAAAATATGTTTTTCAAACATCCAGGTACTGAACTGGGTGTTTGTAGACTGTGAAATCTGACAGCAGCTGCGCAAGAATTCCAGAGCTGGTGAGAGGCCTTACTAAAGTAATGTGATAATAACCACCCTGAAGATTAGCGCCCATTTTACCAAGATTACTCATCATGGCTACAATGTTGTGTTTCACCTCGATTCATTACCTGGACAGTTGCTCTCTGCATTGCCAGCCATTAGGACAAACCCCGGTATTGGGGCAGAAGAATTTTGCTGTGCACCCCACGTGAATATCGTGTAAGATCCAAAAAACTGAGCTCTAACCCAGTTATTCCAGTGCCAGTGTGGGTGCTGAGCTTGCCAACCAGTGCTTCTCTCCCAGCACCACCGGGAGCAGCTGTCACAGGCTCCTCAGCAGCCCTGTCATTGCCTGCAGCCAGAGTTACCTTTCCTGTATATGCAGGAGGACCAATCAGATTAGAAAACACTTATTGACATTAAGCATCCATTAGATGATCTCCCAAGGTCCCTTCCAACCTCAGTGATTCTATGAAATATTCTTTTATGTCCATAAACACAAGCAGATCTGATCAAATATTGATTTCCAGCACTGCTCTTCCTGAGGCAGCCTCTCTATAACATTGTGAGGGAGGCAAGTGATGGGGAGGATGAGGGATGTTTTCCCCTGCCCTGTCTCTCTTTTGAAACCTCAGGGAGCTCTCTACAGATTCAAGAGAAATAAAACACATGTGGTTTTGAAGAGAGACAGCTCCTGCTTAGGACTGTCAATACTGCTTTGGGTCTGAGGGGTTTTTCTTGGACCATTCAAAGGAGAAGTTTTGTACCTGGATCTGGATGCCCCCTTCAGCATGTGGACTCCACAAGCTTCTCCAAGTCTAAGACATAACAAAAATAAAAGGAACAAACAAACAAGACCATTCCGCAGTATCTTAGCCCAGGAAGAATTCTTGTTGCTTAAAAGGGAAAATTTCCATTTCTCTCAAATAATTTATGGCTATTGCTGCAGATATTCACCTCACATGAAAGATTTTTGGGTACTGCAATGTTAGATAAAAGCCCTGAAATATCTGGGATAAAGGACTGTCCCTGGCCCACAGTATTTCAAAATATTTGTCAGGCAAAATCAAAATGTGACCTTCTTCAAAATGCATAAAAAGACCGTTATTTATTTATTTTTCAATTTCCCCTAAAAGTTCCCTAATGCACAAAGAAAGTGGCATTACTGCAGGGCACTTCACAAGCATTTGGGAGAGTAGGAAAGAAAAAGGAAAACTCTCCCACTGAGCTCCTCTTTTTCAGAAGCATGATTCTATGATCAGGAGTGAGCTGTTTTGATTTCTTTACTTTTTTTTTTTTTTTCTTTTTTAAATTGCTTTACTATATTATACCAGATTTTTTTTTTCTTGATTGCAGAAAACATTTTCAATCTGGAATAATTTTTAACTACTTCATTAAATTGTCCTAAAATACAAAGAATTTTAAAACAGTGTGCTTTTATGATGTGAAAATCCATTCTAGAGCTTAATGGAGCTACTGCTGTGAAATCATAAATCAGCATGGGCAAAACAATGAACCATAATATTTCGTGCTGATGTGGGAGGAACAGTTTCTGGTCTTTTATATAACTTCTAGTCTATGTTAAGCAAGAAGTATTAAGACTAACTTAGAGACACTGCCAGGGTTTGACAACAGGTATGATAAACAAAAAGAATTCACTATTGCCTATCAAACAGTGTAAACTCAAGCCCTTTTAAAAACTATCTGAGCATCCTCAAATCCAAAATGAAGTCGGTGGAGTCCTGCAGTAGCTCTGTGCTTCTGAAACTCGGCTGCCCATTTTTAATGGAGAATGGCAAAATACCTTGTGGGGATACAGAGCAATTTAAAGCATTATGAAGACAAAATACTAAGTACCACTTCTTACTGTACACACCATTTCATCAGGGCATTTTTAATCAGCATGCCTCGGAGAGAGCCAAGCTCAGCTCCACAATATTTAATGTCAATGGCTGCTGGTTAGCAGGGGTGGCAATTCTGCTTAGTGGGGACATCTTCCAGTGATTTAGCAGTGATTAGTGCTTCTCAGTCTCCTGCTGACTGTCGTTGCTCCTTTCTCTAACAATAGCTGCTTGCTTTCCTCAGCCCTTCTGCCTGCTAGAAAATTGCTTTCAGTGTTTTTCCAGCACCCCCTTCTTCCTGCCATCATTTCCTAGAAAGAGCTTTGGTCCCAAGGGCTTGGGACAGCCCTACTGAACAACCAGAGATGCTGTGACTGGCCCAGCTGGCAGCATTGCACTACTGTGGGACCATCCAGTCCCTTTCTCAATGCATTCAGCATTTAATTCCCCCTCCATGGATCTGTCCAGTGGCAACAAAACACTTCGACGCAAGTTTTCAGTTCCCTGGGTAGGAGCATTGTTGTAGGAAGGGAATTTTTTATGACCTACTTCATCCATTCAACAGGGAGCTCAGCAGAGGCTGGCCATTTAAGAAATTCAACAACTTTTTGATAATTTTTGTTTGGTCCTTTTCTCTGTGACTGAATTATTCTTTCGCACATTCCATGTTTAGTGCGCTCACACATTAAATCCCAGTAAATGTATTAGTGGTGCTGAAGTCTGCTAAAATTCCAGACCTGCAATTTCAATCCTGCACTTTAAATCTGCAATATCACTCGACTGCTTCCTTCCCAGCGTTGTTAAAACAGTGGTTGTTCTTTTGTGGGTGGGGCTGGCTAAGTGAAGATTCATTAAATTCCAAGAAAAAAAAAATCTTGCAGTTTCTAATAATTAGTTTCATTTAAATTTAATAACAGTGCAGCTTGAAGAGAATCCTGATTTAGTGACAGAAGATAACAGAAACAGTCCTCGCTTTTTCTTTCTTCTCACTGTTGAACAATATCCTTGTTCCCTCACAGGACACTTTGGGCTCATTATAGCAGCAGCAGATCATACCATGTCTAAAATACCAGTTATCTGTTATTGGTTTTGCCGTGAACTTCTTGTGTAATCTTCAGCAAGTTACTAGTTTACCATCTAAAGGAATTAACCTCACACTGTGCTCTACCTGTTCTAGACATTATATGGTTTCCCTAATAAATATAATGGCAAGAACAGATAGTATGATATTTTTTAAGTGTTTCAAAGGAGAGATGATCCCAAAATACTAGGGGGTTTATTTATTTTCTTTGCTAACAAACAGGGAACATTAAAGAAACTCTTTGAGCAATAGCTGCATTCCTGGTATCTACTGCTTTTAGAAGAATTTGCAAATTTTTTGGTATTCAAATGGCATCAATAAAATGATGGTTTATGAACACTCTTTAAAATGCAGAGAGGGAAAGGGAATACAGAAAGATGTAGAGTAAATCAATATTCCAAAGACTGCAGCCTATGAACCCAAGACAATAAGGACTCTATAACAATACAAGTCTACAGTGTACATAGAGTTTTGATATCAGACTCTTTTTTAATCAGAGAATGAATTTTATCAATGTTGGTCTAAAGTAACCTTGGGCACCGTTAAGATTGCTAAAGGGGGAAGGAGCCTGGATAAAATAATTACATATAAATCTCCAAGAAGAAATTGCATTTGATCCCAAGTACACATAGAATATATTACAACCAGGCTATTTTTAAAATACTTACTCAAAGAGATTGAACAGTAAGAATTTTCTTGGGCATAAAAAGGAAAAAAGGCACCTACTTTTAATAAACATTTTATAAATTGTCCTTATACCTCTTTAAAGACTGCAGGAGAAATTCTCACTTGACATAAATGGTTCTAGACCTGCATCTTCAGAAAGTATCTGGAAGCAAGACCCACAAAGTACCCCTAGATTGTAAACTACAAGCAACACCAAATGATGAATCCAACCGCTGTTGGAACTGGAATCCAGCTGCACTGACAGCATCTGGCTTTAGGGGCTCACTTTTAGCTGGCCAGTCTCCATTTTCGTAGTGCAAGGAAAGAAAATTTGGGGAGCAGTTCAGAACACACGAGAGGCCTCTGCTCTGGGCCATCCTCAGCACCTGCAGTCATCCCGAGGTGATCAGCCTCTCAAGATGCCTCAGCACACTCAGGCTTGACACAGAGGTGCCAAGATTTTTCAGCATTGTTCAGGAATCAACACTTTTATTTTTCTGTTCATCTTTACAGTGAACTCTACATGGGTGGAAAGCTATGCTCAGCAAGAGATAAACGTCCACTGGAGACTAAAGCTCCTGAGCTTGGGATAAGGCTACAACTCGAACTTTTCCCTCGAAAGTTGCTGCCATGCCAGAGCCACCAAAAACTTGGTATTATTGAGGCAGCCCAAGTGAAGCTTAGCTGTATTTCTTGCTCAGAAGCAATTTGGTGCACTGATTTGCATAATGGTGCACACATTTGCATTGTGAGCAACTTTTGTAATATTGTATGTAAATATTCCATGTGTCATAGGACTTACTGAAGTTCACAGCCTTGGATATGTAGAAACTAATCATCTAATATAAGTTAGCTATCTTGTCTCTCGTTAATATCAATGGACAGATGAAATCCCTTCTATAGGATGAATCTTTTTACTTCTCTTGGATAAATGTCTTAGGGAGAGTGAATCATCTTTTAGAGTTTCCTTGCACACACTAGCAATTTAGAAAGAGGCCAAATTGGCCGCTCAAACAAGGTCTTAACTATGGTTTGTCATCAGATGAAATTAATTTCACCCTAAATTTTGTAAAGACTGGAAGGCACATGAGGACAGCTACTTCCCTGAGCCATCCAGCTGCTGATACTCTCTTCTGGATTAGGTATTTTAAACTTAATCTTTGTAGGAAGATTCTCAACATAGTATTAAAGAAAGGAGGCAGAAACGTCCATTTCTAGTTTAAGTCCCTTTAGCAAGAGATGCTACAGAATAAGAAAAATCTAAAAATAGGAAAAGGAGTTTTGAAATACTTAAACCACATTACATAAGCAGAACTAACAAGCAAAACAAGTCAGATGAATTTCAAATGGTACTAAATATAACCCTGTAAATAATACCATTCCAGAAAGCTGATTTTCTGAATCAGAAAGCCAGTTAGCATTAATGGACATAACTTCTATGAGAGATAAGAAAAGAAAAGGAGGTTAAGGGTTGAACATTTTGTTCTGTTTATTCTCTGAAATCCAATTAACTTCAGGTATGTGAGAAGACAAAGCTTGAAGAACACATCTGAAGAAATATAAGGGATCGAGACTCCTGAAGGGACAGGAAGAACTCTTGATACAAGCATTGCCACACATCCAACAAGGTAAATTCTTTGAATTAGGCATGAAAGAAACAAGAGTCCTTCGCAACAGTCCGGAATGGAAGTGTTTTTGTAATTTCTGATCTTCTTTCTGTGCCTGTAAAGTCATCACCTCCAGCAGCTAGAAATCCAGCACTGCTGCCTGTACCAGATACCTGTATTCATTAGCACCAGCATCTAACAATTGCTGAGCTTCTGTCATGTGGCACCTGCTCAGCATTGAGGTTAGGGGCTCCTTTGTGCTCCTTGGATGCATAGGCAAGAAGAAAAGTTGAGATGCATAAGCAGATCTTGCACAAAAAATTTGTTAGTCATTTAAAAACCTGGAAAAATCTCCCCTCAAAAGAAAGGAAAACCCAAGCTGCTCTACTGGAATGTAGGTGTGCTACAAACACAGCATAAGTTTGTAAGCTCAGTAACTAGCAAAACTTTTGACAAAGACATATGAAGGTGGATCTGTCATGATGCTTCTGTGGCTTTGAGGGAAAAACATTCAGTCACAGTGGAGAACAAGAGAGAGGAGTAAACTCTGACAGAATCAGCTATAACCTTCCAGTCATCAGGTCCATGCATGCTCAACGTGAGCCTCACATGTTGTTCTGCTTTCACAAGAACAAGTACAAAGTAAAAGAAAACAGCTCCATCACACTGAACAGGCAGGACTGACCCAGGAGAGAGGTACACCATAAAACCAAACAAATACATACACACAGGTATATCTCCAGCTTCCAGAAACAGATGAAAACCAGACCATAACTCCACCCGTAGAATTAGGTGTGCCTGATGTTAGTGATGCTTGCACTTGTATACGAAGAAAGCAATCTGCTGGGAAGCAGCTCATGAGCAATGAAAAGCACAATGTTAATTTTTTTCCATATAATGGCTGGGGTGGGGAAGCTTCTTTGTTAATTAAGCCCCTGCAAGAAATCCAGGGATGAAGTGACTTTATTGTACTGAACAGGAATTTCAGCTAATTTGGGGCAAAAGTATTCTCTCATTTTCACCCAAAAGTTCTGTGTCTCCACCATGGAATTTTAGTGCTGGAACCGAAATTAACTTCTCCTGGGTTATTATACTAAAAAGAAGAAATATTAGGAAAACGAGCTAGGAGATACTAGACATCAGTAAAATACAAATGCTAGCACAAAGCTATTGTAGTTTGTGTAGCTACAGGCAAAGGTAGATAAACACCTGAAGGGAAACCATACAAATTGAGGATTTGTGCTCTTCTGAAGCCAGTAGGATTTCAGCGTTTCTTGGCCATCTCTATTCTCTCAAACACTAAGTTTGCAGAAGAACTTTCTAGATATGTTTTGAAAATGGCAGTCTGGCAAGTCACACTACGTGGGATCCATCTCACTTTACAGGATATGCATCAAAGCTGAAATGGTCACTGGGATTTTCTTAAAATAAGAGAAACAGATTTCCCCCAAAGGACTGTTAGTTTCATCTTTTGTAAACAACAAGCACAGGATGGAGTACAGTGCCCTGTAGATGTGCTTTTTTTTTTTGTCTTCATCTATTCCTGAAGAAATCCAACTCTAATTGATAAGGTCAGACAAGAATAATTCTCCCCAGTAAGACAACACATTAGCATGTTCTCCTGGAGTCACAGATATGTTTCAGAAATAAAGAGCAGCCTTGGCTGAGGGAGGGAATGCAGAATTGGATCCCTGTAGCGCTAGACAGAGTGTCAACAAAATTGGCTGTATCTGAAAGGTATGAAGTCAGCTCTCCATCTCACTGCTGTCCATGCAACTCTGTATTCCCTGTAGTGCTGCTTCTCCTCTTTCACCCCACTATGGTTGATTTGGGATTAAAATATGAAAGCAACTAGGGCAGGGTAGTTTTACTAAACAGCTGCTGTAGGAGGAAGGCTTTGAGCTACCTCCTGTTACTTTGAAAGATACAATGCCAATAAATCTACTTCTGAGTAATGGTAACAACATGCTCAGTGTTAGTACTGGTCATGCCCTGTTTGCTTGTCCTGTGAGAAAGATGAATGACTGCCATGCCTCACATGAGAATCATAAATAGCCTGGTATGAGAAAACGAATTCAGTGTTTATGGGGCACCAGCGCCAGTGAAAGCATTTGTTGGGAGCATGCCAGCTCTGGCTTGCTTGTGAAAACCACTGAGTTTTCTTTTCTCACATCAGTCCTTCTAGTAAAGAGGCCTTTGGAGTGTATGCCCACATTGGCATGAACACTGTGAGAGAAGCAGTGCCTGCTTTTAGTTGGAGAGAGGGTTACCAATGCTTCTATAAAATATGTTCTAAGCCTGTGGCTGTAGCAGTAAAAAACCCCAAAAAACTAAAAAACAAAACCTAAACCACAAAAAAATCTTTATTCTGCTTCTATGAAAACTGAGCTCAGAGATTTCATAGAAGTGTTAGATAAAACTGAAAAGCTGGACAGCACTGAAAGCAGGAAAGGAAATAGGATTTCTCTAAAAGGTCTGGGACAAGGGTATCAATCTAGATGGGCAACATTCTTTGATGAGGAAATTGTAGGCAGAACAAAATAAACAGTATGGGTGGCAACTTGCAGTCTCAATTATCTGGAAACAACTGTATTTGTTGAGAATGATTTTGAAATCAGAATGTCTCTCCAAGTAAATATCCAATGTCAGTTATACTGGAGGACTTGTTTACTCTACATTAAGGAGGTTCATATCCATTTGTATCCAGCAAACAGGCAATGCCAGCCAATTAAACTGGTTCCAGTTACTGTCTATAAATCTGTAAATGGCCATTTTAAAAATATATTTGTAAATTCTTATTTTAATTATGTAAGAAGTACATTTTATGGTCATCAAATTGAAACAGAAGCTAACCCATCTCATTAAACCAATCTGAAAGGAAACAAAATGCACACTAAAGTGACAAATACCAATTGTTGAATCATCTCTCAGTATTGAGAGCCAACAAACATTTTCCTTAAAAACCCTGAAAGAAGCAAAGCAGTATTTCTGAAATAAATTAGTCTGGCAATATAACCTGAAATGGAAAGGGCAGATTATCTTGCAGATTGCCCACTCCTACCACAGCGCTGTCAGTGTGCCTTGGTTTGGACTGAGTGGGAATGTCATGTGAAGAGACTTCCACAGAGCAATAAGGAACTCCTGGGACTGGGATTTTCTGGGGTCTATTTTAAGGGAATAGAAATAGCATTTGGCCACTGAACTCCTGACTCCATAGCTCCTACAAATTTGAGCCAAGTCCTCCAACAGGGAATGGTTAGTTACACAGATAAATGTGTTTCTACTCCGTACCCTGCAGCAGCTCTAATGTTGATCATATGACAAAAACCACAGCCCATACTCTATTCTAGCTACCCTGAGTTAAACTGTGCTGAAAATTTCTGAGCTTCTTGGAGTCTGTGGACAGACCAGTTGATCAGACAGCATTTTGAGCCAAATTTTCTGCTGGCTTAACACCATTAGTGTTGGTGGAGTTGTGCCAACAGAGAATTTGGCCCTTGAACTTGGAGTCAGTTTTCTGAAAACCTGTCCATTTCCAAGCAACCACAGAATGTGCTGTGGAGGGCACACAGAGACCAAAGCAAATAAGAGGCACTTTTTTTTTTTAAATCCGTGTGAGTACTTTTGGTCTGCCACCAAAAAATAAATAGTGCCTTCAGCTTTCCACCATCTGCAGTACCTGTAATTGCACAGTCCGGGCTCCAAAGGGGCCTGCAGGCTGCAACTGGTTTTGGTTTAGGCTTTAGATCTTACAAATGCTGCATCTCCTGTGAGGTAATGCTGGTTCTGTAAGACTTTTTTGAGGTTTAACTGTCTCACAGTATTTGTACAATTCACTCCAGTCACTTGAATCCAAGCACTGTCTCTAATATGTCCTGCCTATCTTTTCATACCATTTTTTAGTGATGAGGAAAGTTTTTTTCACTGTTTTCTTTTCCCCTACTGCTCCTTTTTCGCCTGATGGCAATAATTATAAGTTGTGCAGACACAAAAAAGCGGATATTAAATAGTCTGTATTTTATTAAAAATACTGTCATAGACTTCAGTCCTGAAGCAGCAGTCTGACTAACACATATTTGCCTTCCTTTGGGACATAAACATAGTCATTATTCACGACGAAACAAAACAAAAAAAAAAAAAAAAAACAAAAAAAAAAAAAGGGGGGGAAAGTATTGTAGCTATTTAGTAATAATTTAAGGTTTTCATTTACTTCCTTGCAATGCAATAATGTACATGCATCTGTGTAATTGTTTTTCCTATGCATTCTACTTGAAATGCATCCTACTTCTTAGATTCATGGCAATGAAACATTTATAGCCTATATTCTAGGATTAATTTATATTTATCGCATGATATTATATTATTAATATTAACATGCCACTCCTCCCCTTTAATTGTCCTTTTCATAATAATAGCTGCTGTGAAGAAATACAGTTTGCTGGAAATTCTGCACAAAATTTTTTACCCTATCCTAGTCCAAGGATGTTTGGCCAGCTCTTCAGGTGTTATAGCATTAGCTGATTTATACCAGCTGAAGGTCTCATACCTCATTTCAAACTGTGTTTCACTTCAGTTCTCAGACTGTTGTGATAATTCTTCAACTTGATTGGCTCCATTTGTGCAGTTGTCATACTCTTTCTTTTCCTCCTTTTTTGCTGAAGAAAGGTGTGTGTGAAGAAAGGTGTGAGTGAAGAACCTACCCACAAAGTTTAATTCTGTAAAAATCTCTGATCCAATGCACAGGGAAAGCATCCTCTTTGTTGACTTCATGCTGTATTTGATGCTTACTGCTTAGTGTTTAGAAATGTTTGCTGATCAGTGTTCAATGCAATTCTGACTGGAATCAAATGAATTGGACTGGGGTTGAATTGCTGGGATAAAATGCTCTTTTACAGCTCAGCTCTGTTTTCTACAAAATGTGAGAAAGAGAAGACCCTCTGATGAAGTTCTGTTGGAACAGCAGGATTAAAGTAAATGAAATTGGGCAAAAGCTCTAACTGCTGAGCTTTGGAGTCCAGAGATAGTCTTAGATAAAATATCTCTAATCAACTTAATACCACAACAGTTAAGGAAAGATCTTGTGTCATGTTCTGAGGGTGAGAGATCAGAGCATTCTGAATTTGTGTATAGATAATACAGTGGCTCAGATATTGGTTTCATTTTTCTCTGATCCAGGAAATGGAATTCACTTCTTGGACATACAAAGCACCAGATAATACTCTCATAGTCCTTTGCTTCTGGGTAGTATCTATCCTCAAATGATCTGAAAATGTATTACATGGAGTGAACTGCACAGCAGCTCAGTAAAGCAGAAAGATGGGAGTTGATTATCAGACAGCATTAGTACTCCAGGCCTGAAAAATATTTCTTTACCTGCTGCATTAAGTTCTGGTCACTGTATCTCAAAGAGTGTTAACTCTTTGAAACAGATGAAACAAGTGGTGTGGACATACAGCTCAGAGAATATAGCAAAAGCCAGGGCCTCCTCATTTTGAGGGAAAAAAGGACACAGACAGTAAGAAATGGTGCAAAAGAATTAATCTGACTGACATTTACCACTATGAAGTGGCAGGAGACAAGGACAGTTCAATGAAACAGAAGGGCTGAACATTTGAAACACTATATGACTAATTCTTACAAAATGCATAGCTAATCTCTGAAACACTCTAGCACAAACCAGTAAGACAGATTTAGTATGATTTAAGAATTATTTGATTTTTGTACATCTAATGAGAATATTCAGGGGTACTTTTGGGTAGAAAGAAGTAAAGGAATTAGTTCTTTGCTAAAGTAAGACTTTAACCATTTTCTGGTATTTTAAGAAGAAATGAGGCCATAATATGTAATTCCATGGCTGCCCACTTTAGGAACTCTCAATGATGTGTCTGTTACAGATCATTACTGCTTACAGGATGAAGTTGCTCTTTGATCTGTTTTGGTGTGGATACTCCTTTATAAATGTTTGGAGTGAGGTAAGAGTGGTTTACCTGAGGTGACAGAGAGAATCAGTGACACAACAGGGAGCAGATCCCAGGAGGCTGTTACCTCAGCTCCAATAGCTAAGAAGCTGACACTACTCACTCCTCAATTTTGTGAATAAAGGAAAAAAGACCTCTTCAACAGAGAAAAAAGGAACATTAACCTTGGAAGGAGGAGGCAATTATTATCTGAATGCACATACAGTATCTAAATTTATCATATTTTAAACATTGAGACAAAGTCATATTCTAATCATTTTTCAGATGAAGCTGTGCTGGATTTGGTTTAGGCTCTTTCAGTAAATCAAGGTGTTAAAGCACGTCTGGTTCCTGCAGTGGGTACTGAAATGTGCCTTCTGCAACCTCTGCACTGCTGTTGCTGCTTCCTGTCCTGGGAAATGCATTGCCCTTGGCTGTCTGCTGGCTCCACTTGCACCTTGCCTGACCCCTAAAACATCTTTCCCCAAGTCTGTGATGGGCAGAGAGAAAGAGGACAGTCGCAGAATCATAGAATGGTTTGGGTTGGAAGGGACCAAAATGATGCTGTAGTTCCAAGCCCCTGCTTCTTGCCCCAGATCCAGTCCCAGCCTTGCCAAGGCCTCTAAAGTAACTCCCCAATACTACTCAGTCTCCAAATCTATAGCTGAAGAAGCAAGTAATACCAATTTCTTTTCAAATCTGTAGGATTTCGGAAGTGTTAGCAAATAATATTTTGTCTATAACACCAGTTAATGCCCCTTCTGATTTTTATTGCCTGTTCACACACTGGTAACTAGCCACAAAATAATTAGCAACTTGAACTCCTGCCCTGGGTGAATAGAAATTCAAATCAAATCCATCATTTCTAGATACTAGCAGTTTCTCCAGTAACGGAAGTTTCTGCCAGGAAGTAATGAGAAAAGAAATATATAGAGATATGTCACAAATTAATTTTCTATTTGAATTATATTAAACCTAAAGCAGGACACACTTCACTCATCTCAGATGTTTTGGGATGTACTGATGTACTTCACCACCTTCATGTCACTTCCACTACTGCCAGCAATACTTCCCAAATCTAAAGCATCTGGTTTCCTTTCTGATCAGTATCAGGAAGGAATGCAGCCCCTGTGAAGAGCTGAATTTGACTTGAACATAAACTTAATTATCAGCCTCAGACCATATCATTCACTTGGTAAATTATATCCTGCCTTAGTCCTGCTGAGGTCACTACCAGGGGATCAAGAAAGAGTGAAAGTTGGATGAAAGTCCAAGAATCAAGTGCAGAATAGTGAGGTGCTAAAAAGGGATGTACATTTTGATTTTAACAGAGGGAATTCTAAAACACTCAAAAAGTATCATTCACTGTCATGGCTTTCATGGTCCAAAGGCTACTGGTATCTTGTTTTTGGGAAAGCAAGTAGACTTCTCTTTCTAAGCACTGCTCTGTGTATGCATCAACATTTACTTTGTTTTGATCATCTTTAGGCAAAACCCTATTTTCTTTTTAATTATCACCACTAAAACTTGTGTTTAAATAAGCAATCCAATCTCTGTGTGGAAATCCACTGCATATCTGTTTGATCTGAAGACAAACTGATGTGTTCAATCTACTGAAAGTAAATCTGTGACATGAATATCCACACTCCATTTAAACCAAGATTCACAAAATAATTTGAGTGGTTACTGAGAAACACTGCAGAAGGTACCGTGTCTGGTGAATTCTCTTTTCTCAGATGTATGAAAGGATATGTGCTACCTACACCTTCTGTATGGAGAGATAACAAAAAGACTTTGGACAGTAAGATGCAAAGAACACACTACTTTTACTGGTGGGCTGAAATGTCTCATCCATGTGTACAGTTCACATAAATCCAAATTAAGGCCGATGCGGAGAGCCTTATGCTCTCACTGCCAGTTCCGTACTTGCCTTTATACAAAAGTCTTTAGCCTCTGAAAGACTGTCAAGTTTATTTCCCTTAGCTCAGCATTCATGCATGCAGATACATGCATAAGCATTCACCCTCTTATCCATCCTTCAATTTTTTGTATACACTGAGAAGACTCAAAAAGCAAAATATACTGATACAACTTCATTTAGTTTGCTTCTAAAATGGTTTTAGTCATCAGGGTGTAGGCTTCTGTTTACACTAGATGACTGTCACCTGGGTAAAGAGCTACCTGAAGGAATGGGGCTTTGGGGAGAACTGCTTTTTCTCTGTGAATTCAGATCCTGCTTATGAATTCCCAACTCCCAAGATTCACAGCTCATACACTGAAAGGGAGAAGAAAAAATGCCATTAGAAGATAAAGTATGTATCACTGTGAGAGCTGAACAGGAAAGTGCTGGCACATCTCTGTTAACCTCGTGCTTTTGTAGCTGCTTCCTCATGGCCAGGCATGTTTGGTGTCAGCACAGCCTGGGTCATCAGAATAAAGCCAGAGTCAGGTGTTTGCACATCCAGGTGCAGCTCAGGGAGATACCAACAGAAACACTAGTGCTGCCCCTCTGTTCTGTTTTCCTGTAACACTTATCACTCTCTTTTTTCCTAGTTTTTTTATATTCTGACTATTTACAGCTCCTACAGCAGCCCCCAGAGTCCCTGTGAAGGCCCTCAAGAAACCCTGCCCCGTGGGGGAGACTGGAACAGTGATCAGTGGTGGAAGTTCAGTAGGATCAGGGATCCACTCTGGAAAATTTCCCCTGAGTATTGGCCACTGGGCACTGCTGGAGCAAGAAGCTGGAAAGCACAGGCTGTGGTCTCCCCCAGAATGAATGTTATTTCATTATTTACTATTATTCCTGATATTTGCCCAGTCACATGGAAGTAAAAGCACCCTGAGAGAACCTGTTCACAGAACCTGGGACATTACCATGCTGTCCTCATGCACAGCCCCGTAAAAATAATCCTAACAACCTTACCATTTATATGTGTGTTCAGGGAGACAGAGTTACAAATACCTACAGAGGGAAGCCAGGTATCCATTCATCCATGCACCTCCACCTGTCTGCTTTTCAAGTATGTGTTCTATACGTGGTGAACATCAGCATTAGTGACCCAAGGGAGCATTCCTGATGCCCAAGAAACTAGTTTTATTTCAAAAAAGCAAGCCTTTAAATAACGATACTGAAATGTTCTTATTTAGTCGCATCTGGAAGGTTTTACTCATGCATTGTTTAGTATTAACATGCTGTGTTTATCTCTAAGTACCAAACTCCTTTCTGTCCAAAAAAATGATACTGAAAATGCATAAAAGCAACATACTGTGAATAAACAGCTTATCTTGGGGGAGAAAGATAAAATTCACAAAACTAAAAATGGGGAAAACCTCCTTCACTCTTGAATTTACCATTTATAGATTAATCTGTCCATTGTGCTTCTATGAAAAGCTTTTCTGGCATTCTACTCAGAAAAACAAAATCTACATTTAAATGAATGTAAGAGTACTACAGCAGGAGCCTGTCAGACTGTTTTATACCTCATTGCTATAATTTAATGTTATTGATGCAACCTAGATTATGTTTGAGAAATGAGATCGTGCAAATTCTCTCTCATAAATCAACCGATGTGGCACAAAATATTAGGCTACAGCATTATGTAGTTCTGAAACTATTATATGACCTCAAAGTTCCCTAAAAGGATTCAAACTGGCATAGACTAAGAATTTGCTAAGGGTATGTTTTCAAAGGGAATAGCTGTTGCTTGTTCATGGCTTAAACATTATACTATGCCAGTAATAAAATACCAGTGATGCATGCAAATGGAAAATCATGCTGCTTTTTGTGGTAAAAAGGTTAATTCCTTTGGAAGAAACCAAGTCCCTGGATAAAAAGCATATCTCAGCCACCTGACTAACACACAGACATTTCAGTACAGTTTTATTGTGTACAAGGGCTGGGAAAATCTAATAATACCCGGCTTTTTTCCCTAAGATTCAGCAGGTAAAAGCTCTGATTGAATTTCATCTTGATTTCATTAAATATTCATAAAGGCCAATTAGAAGGGCAGCTAAGTAGGCCACAAGGCTCCCTTCCATCATCCTGTCAAAGGCAGTCCATCAGACAGTCCTGTTTGCATTAGGGCCTGTAGTCAATATCTTCATTCAATCTTTATGTAGTATCCCTCTAAATCACTGCTCCATCCCACTTTACAGCTTTTATGGACAGACAAGGGGGGAAAAAATCTAATAATTCTGAAGGCAAGATGCTTACTCGGTAGAAAGCAAAATGCAAATGAGAAAAAACATCCTCAATCAAATGTTGGAATGAAAATCTTTTCTTTAATGAGCAATGACATTGGTAGAGCACTGATTACATTGAAGAAAAACTGTTTAAAATTCATAATCAATCAAGCAAGTTTATTTTAACCTTTCATGACTAAACCGCTGGGTTACAGTTTAATTTATTGATGGTGCTTATCTCTCCCTTCAACCACTAATTTTAAAATTACAACCCATATAGAATATGCTGAGTTGAGTCACGAAAATATATACTGATGTTTATATTCAAAGAAACCTATTAGCTCTGCCTGTTTCCCTTTAAAGATTCAGTGGCCTTTCTATACGTGCCATGTCATATATATTTGCAGTTTGTGCAGCTGAAATGCATTAACTCCACTCGTGCCTTGCTGGGCTGAAGTCTCGCAGCAGTTTTCATATCCAGGTTTGTTTGTCAGATAGAGCTGAACAATTACTGGTTTTGTAGATGAGGAGAAGGTAGTGCTTCATCCTGCCACTAACCACCCGCCCCTGGCACTGGGGCTTGGAGGGCATTGCCTTCCTTGAAACTTCATGAAATTTGAGAATGTTGCAGATGGGCTTTTACTGTGAGATTTCTAAATTTGTCTATATCAGGTGTCATAAAAAGAAAATTATTTCCTTTACTATTGGCTCTCTTTCCAGAAGGACTTAAGGAATGCTGTGGGTTATAGCAAGGTAAGATTGGTTTATATCTTGTTTGAATCAATTGCCTTTTCTTGAACTGCTGTTTCATACGACACCAAAATGTTGTCCCAATATGGTTTTAAAAGACTTTCAAGCTCTCTCTTCCATTTTCTGAAAATAATGATATATCTTTTCAACCTAACACAGGGCATGGTAAGTTTCACCACTCTGTGTTTAAAAAGATATTACTGTAAATTCCAGATACCTGATGGGAATAAACCCCACCAGTTTCTAAAGGCTGTGCTCGTTTCCTTCATCACAATTCCTTGTGAGTCTTTAGCAGAGCAAACTCTGTGGGTCGTTCTCTGTATAGCAACTCCATGTTTCCTTCCTACAGTATTTGCACGTGTTCAGTTAAGCAAGCTTTATCTAATCCTTAATTAATATTTTCTGTTCACTTTCTTTTTTCAATGTGTTTAATTACTAACTACCTACTTATCTTAGTGACAACGAAATTGAAGGGTGACTATCACTGGAAGTCGTTAGCAAGTAGGGAAGACAATTGTATGTCTTTGTTATACAGCTTCACCTCAGAACACTTGAAAATCTCAAAGGGGTTGCCATGAGAATAAATATATTTTTGAATAGTCCTCTCTTATTTTCTTAGCAACATATTAGATTATTAAAATGCACTTTCAGCATTCTTTATATTAAAAAATTGCCATAAAACTTACTTTACTCAGTCTTGAACAGAGATTGGAACATTCTTTTCGACCTAGCTATGTGTCCTCCTTAGTACATGTACTGCCCCATTAGGATACAACATGGATCCCTGGGCAATTCTCATTTCATTCATCTGAGAGGCTGAAAACTATGGTCATCCCATTTAACATGACCTGTAAACTACTGAGAGACAAAGTTTTGTCTTTTTGATCTGTGTTTGATGTGCACCTAATCCTACTTGCTTAGGTCAGGCAAGGACCACTAGCAAATTATTCAGGGATCCCAGTAGGATGAAGCAAAACACGACTTCCAGCTGCTGTGGGAATGCCAGCTCCCTGCAAAGGAGCTCAGATCTCTTCTTGCCTCTCCAGGCAAGTCTGTATGCCCAGGGGCACATCCTGGACACTCTGGGTTTGGGCAAGGGCTGGTGCAGGGTCCCCTTTGCTCCACCCACATCTCTGGTTAATCCTACAGTCCTTACTGTGTCTCTCTGCCTTAACAAAATGCCTTGTGTTGTAAGTAAATCACACCAAAAGGCTGCAACAGCTGCAAGCAGATCAGGCAAAGGGAAGATATTTATCATTTTATCTGGCCTGCAAGGAGTTTGATATGCCTTCCATAAGCCACTAGAATGACAGAGTGCTTAAAATATTTGAGTATCATTTTAATGGAGTAGACATTTTCTATCTGTTCTCTGTTCACTTTCTTAAATCTTGGTCCCATTTCAGCACCAGTTAATTTGAAAAACAACAAGAATAAACCACCCAGAAGCTGCTTTTGGGCAGACTAAAGATAACCTACTGTATTGGACATTCCTACCCATAAACCTCTGGCATTAACCATAAACCATCCTAATCACCATTGGAACTACATTTCTGTCGCTTTCTTAAACTGTGAGCAGAGAAAATTCCTGACCTGTAAAAAAACTAGAAAAATGTCAAATGGCTCAGTTTGTAGCTTGTGTTCAAATGATTATTTAAAGACTCCATCCTGAAAAATTTAAAGCTTAAGTAAACTACTTCTTTCCATTCCTCCTCCTCCGTGTTAAGAAAAAACATGTCAAATATTAACTGTCCACTTGTATTTGCTACAATGGCAGCCAAAAAATCCCCTACAGGATGTTGGGAACCACCAGGAAAGCTGTTGCATAGGAGCCAGAATGATTTTACTGCTGTACACACCCTTGTGAACATAAATGTTTTGAATCCTGTGTTTGGTTCCTGCATTCTAGGAAGGCCATGTGGAGTACTGCATCCAGCTCTGGGACATAAAGAGGATGGGGACCAGAGAAGAACAAAAGGATGATCAGGGGATTGGACACCTCTCCTGTGAGGAGAGGCCGAGATGGTCAGCCTGGAGGAAAAGGTTGATGAGGAAAGGTGGATGTTGGTCAGCTGGAGAAGTGAAAGCTCTGGGGAGATTTTGTTGTGGTCTTGGGAACAGACTTGCTGGCAGGGCCTGTACCGGTAGGACAAGGGAAACCAAAAGGGAATAAATTGTAACTAAAAAAGAATCAGTTCAGACTAGATATAAGGATGATATTTTTTACAATGAGGGTGGTAAAACACTGCCACAAGTTGCCCACAGAGATCATGGATGCCCCATCCCTGGAAACAATCAAGGTCAGGTTGGACAGGACTCTAAACAGCTTGATCTAGTTGAAGATCTCCCTGTTCATTGCAGGGGGTTGGACTATATGGCCTTTAAAGGTCCATTCCAACCCAAATTGTTCTGTGATTCTACATTTCTATGAATCTATGACATAGCAGAAGAAGAGAGGGTACAGAGAAGGGTTACAGAGGAGTAAGATGATGATGAAGCTGCCTAATGAGGAGATTTTGAAAATGCTGATTTTTTTCAGCTTGTAGAGAAGTCTGAAAGATGGGATAGAGGTTTACCAAATCCTGGAGCTTGTGGGTAATACGGAATCAGAAAACAGAGTTTTTACTCACCAAGTCTCCCAGTTAAAACCAGGTGTCATTATTCTTACTGAAACTAGTGAAACGCAGGGTTAAACCAGACAAAGTTATAGTGTTTAAATAGCAGGCACTGAACTTCCAGAATCTGTAGCCACAGGAGGCCATGGAGACAGAGAGCGCTGGCAAGTTTAAAAAGAACTCCAGGGACATCAGGTCCACAAACAGATCCTAAAGTGAGTGAGGATGTGTTTTTTAATACCCCTAATCCAATGCTGGTGGCTGCTGAGAGGTTGAGAAAGGAAGGGACTGCAGGCAGTGGCCAGCCTGATCCACCCTCTTTATTGAGCATCTTTATTTCTGCCACTGTGGGAGACAGTGCCCTGAGTTACACAGACCCCTGCCTGCCTCAGCAGGGCCTTTCTGATGTTTCTATATTGCTCTGCAAAAGTGGATGTGCTCTGAAAGATCTGCAGATTGCACCTTTACATGGTAGGTTTAAACAAAAAAGAGATAAGTTGAGCAAAAAATGTAATATGACATGTTTTTAGGGGGATACAGAGAAGGGATACTGGATGCTCTTATAGTGCAAAAGAATCAGAAGTGTCAGGGACCAGTGGTGAGAGGAATGGAAACCAGAAGTACAATGGGAAAATGGTTTTCCTAGGGCTGAAATTGTGGTGGATACCCAAGTGCAGATGGAAGTGCATGAATCATTTGTGGCCTTAGTTCTGCTTGTCTGTTAAATGAGGTTTATGCTATTTATCCTGACAGAAAACACAGAAGCTTAATTTGTTATGTTTCAAAGAATTTTGTAGAAGCTGAAATGCAAATTGCTGGGAGATGGATCCAAAATGTGCATAATTCAATAAGGCAATTTTCAATAATTTCCAAGATGCCCTGTGAAAGCCAGCTCTTAGCACTGAGCACCAGCTTTAACAGCAAACCGCTCAAGGAGGGCATTTGTTTTGCAAACCATGCTCTCATCATCTTCTGGAGGAAAACAGGGATGGATGAACTTTTAAGTCCCTAACACCAAGTGAAACTGGAAGTAATTTCCCCTTCCAGAGCACATGTTGTAGTCACCATCCTAGATCATCAAGAAAAGAAAAAGGTGACTTCTTTTTTTGGGTAAAGGGGGCTATTTATACTGAAAATCTATTCTTAGTGCTATACAGATAAAGTCTGTTCAGGAACAGCCCTTAATGATTTCAGTAGCTTTTAGAAATGCTTGCTGATCTAAACATCAGGAAGAATCAGAATTTGTGGGGGTTTCTTTCCTTCTTTTTAGGAGCACATTTTTCTCTCCATATTTCTGCAGTTTTTCACATTCTTGTTCTGGATACACACAATTACTTCCATTAGGCAGCCTAGATACACCAAGAGAGAAATAGGAATGTTTCCCTTTATCCTCCAAAAGCAAATGTAATCATGTTCCCTTGCTGATTTGTGTTTTGAAATTACCATTCTAATCCAATAGTTTAATTTTATTATACCCTTCAGTATAACAGACCAGGCAGAGAATGTGTAATCACAAACAAAGGGCCAAATCCTGCTTGCCATACTAATGGGAGTAGTCCCACTGATTATAATGGGACTACATCAAGCCTTACCCTTAACTAATGTGAAATGAGATAAACACACTCAGACTCTACTGCAGGGTTTTCTTGGAGCATTTCTTGAGGCTTGTTACTGAGATTTTAAAACACAGCCTAATGTAGTAGTTAAAGTACAGCCAAAGTGGAAAAAACCTCTTCTTCATTGGAAAGTGCAAACATTCTGATATTTGGCTTATGTTGAGATAAAAAGCCTCAAATATAGTATTTATATATAGGTATCTGAAGAGTTTAAACAGAATATATTTTAGCATCCTTTTGCAAAAGAAGCCATGTGATCTTTCAGGTCCAAACCCACAAATTTAACTACTTTCTGCTGCTAAACAGAATTAGTTGTAAATCAGACTGATGATGGGGAAAGGGACACTTCATCAGTTTCCCCATTAGCTCTTCCAGTGCTCAGCCCACACTGAGGTCCCTTTGCCATGTATCCCTGACAGGTCACACAGCATCTGCAAAACTTGTGAGGCGAAATCACTCTTTTTGTTGTTTCTCAGCTCCCAAACCCATATTCACCTGATATTCTCAAACCTTCTCAGTTGAGGCTTCAAGGTAAAGAAAATGTAACTTGTAAAGGGTAGCTGAGACTTATAAAAGAAATCAGGTGGGAGACTTGTAGAGAGAGGTGTTAAATAGTTGCAATATGGGCAAAGAAAGAGCTATAAAGTGAAAAATAAATCCTGGGAAAAAACTACAGCAAAGCTATGCTGCTGCCTAAGCAGTATAACCATTGCCAGGCTATTAAAAACCAACTTTAAAATAATATAATTGATTTCCTGCCTCTCCACCCCAACCTTCTGTACAACCAGGATGGAAATATTTGGAAAACAATCCAGGACAGAAAAGAAACAAAGAAAAGGAAGGGGGAGGTTTGCTACTTGGGTTTGGGGTTTTTTTGGTGGGCTTTTAAATACTTTTTTCCCCTGAAATGATCTGTTCTCAGTTGTTTGAGAACCTAGGTGGCTCTGTGTAATATTCAAACTTTTCAAACCTTTAACATAATGTTTATTTCTGTCATCTGAGAAATCTTTTTTATCCAGTTCTCTGATTTAGTATACTACAAACAAAATACAGCTTTAAAGCCTTCATACTTTCCCATTATCAGGTCCTATGTGCACATTTGGCTTTTTATTCTTGGCTATATGTTATTTAAACAGAACATCTTTCCTCAGACTCATAAAAATGTCTAACTGACCATGTTTCTGATATACAAGAGTCAGTCAATATAAAAGATGTAGAATGAATTGATGACCAAAACTTGACTTTTCCAAGCCATCATCAGCAGTGCAATAAAAATGATTCAAACACCCAGCATGAGTCATACTGGCAATGTGATGGGATCATTGTTTCCCCAAAAGGAAGTCTATACAGAAGCCTCTGTGGTGTTCACTTCAGCAGCCTTCTTTTAAAATAATAAAGCAATACAAGGCTTGTCAGAAATCAAGTCCTACCCAAACAGGACCACTCCTCAAACACCCCTGCTATTCCCCTCTTCCTAAGAAAACCTGGGAACACATTGCATCCTTAGGGCACACATCTCAAAGGGGAAACAAAAAATCCAGACTAATTCAGAAGTACTTCCCAAAATCAGGGTTCCTTTCTGGGAAAGAAAACCTGGCGCCCTCTCTTTTATACTGCTTCAGATCCACTCATGCCTGGATAAGGTTAAGGAGGTCACACTCCTTTGTAACTGAATTTATGCACCTTATTTAGGAGTTAAGTCACCTTAAGCAACCAAACCAGCTAACTGAGAGAGACAGACACCTCCAGAAAGCATTTGAGCCAACCTAAGATCAAATTCACTATGGAAGTGCCTTTTTCTTCACTGATTATTGAAAAAGCCCCAGATCAAGCTCCTAGCTTAGAGCAAATCTCAGCAAAATGCCAAAAGTAAGATCAGTTAGGGCTGTAGACATCTGCAGAGGCAGACCAATACCTTAATCCAAACCAGGCAGCCAGTAGCTGACACAGCTCACTAACAATATCTACTCCCATTTTACACCAGTGCTCTCTAAAGAAAACTCCTTGTTCTGTAAAGAAAGCCAAAGCATGCAAAGGACTTTGGATCATCAGTGAAAATGTGGACAAAACCAACCTAAACTCACCTGCCCTCTTCCATTCCCCAGTGGCAACTGGGGAAGGTTCCCCCTTTAGCCACTTCTGTTGATATATGTTCTAGTCATATATATATATATATATATATATATATATATATCACATATCTATTTCTATCCATATATGTAAACAGAGAAATATATTACACAGTGTTCTGGCCTCAGTGCAGTGTTGCTGAAGTGGACAAGATGAGCCTGATCCAAGGCCATGATGATGAGGATGGTATTCCTCATCCACCACTTATACCAGGGAACTTATACTTGTAGCATGTGCCAGCTGTTCACACACATAACAGCAAATAGTGTCAATTCTGTCCAGACAATAATACTAAACTGGCCGTCACTTCTCCAGTTCTCAAACTGAGATACTGAGATTAATGATATTTTTGCCCAGAAGTGGCATCCCAAAATGCATACTTTAAAAAAAAGTTAATAGTTACTGACCTTTCCCGTCTCAATAAGATAAACAAGATACAGTGCAGCAAGCGAAAGGAAAGAATTTTAAACGCCACAGAAGGCACCCCAGAGCCTTTTCCCCACGTGTCATTCCCCCAAGAGCTCATCTGAAGGGTTCTCTTGACACAAAACTTTAGAAGCTGAAATACAAACTAAAGGAGACCAAGAACGATCAGGACAAAAACATCTGAATCTTCTGCTCAAAACAGGATTTGGGCAGTCCTGGGAGTGCTATGAATCCACTGCATCCTTCTGTCTTTTAATATGCAGGGAAAGGCAGAAAGGAGAAATGACTTCAGCTTCAAGCAAGACTAAACCCCATTAGAAGGATTCTATGAAGTGCATCAAAGTCCTTGAAAAAGTGGCCTGAAAAAGTGGTTTGGTAAAACAAGTAGGCTTTTATACAGTCACAAAAAAGACTGGGCCAAAAACACCAAATGGGGACAAATGTGCCTGAGCCTTTACTCACTGTGGCAAGAGGCCAAGCTGCAGATCCACAGCAGCAGGGAGAAACAGCAATGAGTGCAAGTCTAGGGGCTGAGAGCCTGGAATCTGGAAGGGAAAATGGAAAGCCTGGAAATAAAGAAAGGAGAGAGACATCCAGAGAGTTGAAGCCTCAGTTCTTACAGAGGAAGCTATAGCTGGAGAAGATGGGGAAATGCTCTTCCAGCTTGGAGCAGCACACTGAGCCACCCTGCAGGGGAGAAAGTCGCATAAACCAGCTTTTTATGGCTCTGATTTTATACTCTTGTACCCTCCTCTGGTGGTTTACATGGCCAAGCAGTCTCCTTGCATGATAACACAGAACAGTGAAAACAGCATTATCCAAGCACACTTAAAGCAAATTGGGAGATCAAGAGGCAGACAAAATGCATAGACTGAAAGTGGAGGTGCCACAGAACTGTAATATGGTAAGTAACAGCTACAGAAAATTCAGAGGATATTTTGTTTATTCTTTGCCAGAGGTAGAACAAATGTTGAGTGACTAGCAATGGATTGATTTTTCTGTGTCAGCTAATGCTGTTCAGTGTCTGAATTGTAGTTATTTTGCTACTATTACCTGAGATCCAAAAATCTACTCAAGGGTTTCCTTCATCATGCACAGAACATGAAATACGGGAGTAAAAACTCAGCAAAGAATTAATACAACTATAAATATAAATGGTTAACACAAGTTGGTGTGAGAGGCATACATTTTCCTCTTACTGGAGCTGCTCACACTTCCAGTAACCAATATCTCATTCGGAAGGTCTGAATTTCAACCATCCCATAAAGCAAGGACAAGGACTCATGGACAGCTACAATGTGGTGCACCAAGGCAGGCATGCCAAGTTTCTATTATCATGGTGAGATTCCATCACTACCTTAAGCCAAGTTGCTTGACAGCTATGAAAAAGACAGCTTCATCCACTTTTATCAGAACACTGACCTTCTCAGGAAATAATAGGATATATCCTGCTATCATTTCTCACATGAAACTTCTGTTGGGGTCAATAGGAATTTGGCTTAAAAATGTGAAATCAGTACTTGGCCCATAATGTTTAGTGCCACATAACAGACTACTGGGAAAATATCCAGCGTTAAGCATCAGCTCTCATTAACTACACTGCAGATTCCATTTCAAAAGACTTTCTGAAATTTATTGTGCAAATTAAGTACCAGGAGCCAGATCCTGAGCTGATGTAAATCAGAATACTCACGATGAAGTCAAAGAAATAAGGTCAATAAAAATCAATTAACTCAATACAGCTAAGGAAAACTACACAACAGAGAATCTGGCCCAATGAATAATTCTTTTGTCCAAGCAACACTGCAGAATTTTTTATCTGCAGTGACTGATCTTTTCTGCATATTCTGTGGTTCTTCACCTGTGGAAGCTCATAAGATGGAACTGCTGGAATCCCCAATACAACAAAAGCTGTACCATTAATAAATTCAGTTCTGGACTGTAACACAGCATTTTGCCCTACTGTAATAAATAACATTCTTTTCTGAATTTTGTGATGGTCTGACTTTTGTTTTGATGGAACAATACCATAATTTACCATCTAAAAAAATCCCTACCTAGAGAAAAGGGGGGAAGTTGTCTTTTGCCTACTTGTTGTGCTGATTTTTATAGTCCTCTGTGTTATGTGCAAAAGGAAATAGGCTCGAATGTTTATTCTGAAATAAAGCCACTGCTAAATATGTAGCTTTCTGTCCTCTTGTTTGAATATGACTTACCCAACATAGAGCCCTCGCTGATATTTTTGGATCCACATTCATAAGAAAATATATTTGAACTACCTTACAGATTACAAGATTGTGACATAAGTGTTTGTAGAGATCAAAAGCCTTCACACAGGTATTCAGTCAACCAGATATAAGCATTTGGACAATACCATAAGTCATAAAACTCATTTTTCCAAGCCACAAATATTACAGATTCTAACAATAATAATTTATAGTACCATAATGTCCTAACAAGAAAACAGGACTGTTTTCTGCTAAGCACTGCACAAATTCCAACCAAGGTGAGAGTTACAAAAATAATAATATGGAAGTCCTGTCACAACACAGTCCTCTCCCACACTCCAGAGAGCAAAGATGGAGCAGTAAAAGCAAACACTCTTTGTTATACTCCATTGCAACAAGTCACCTTCTCTCTGTGTATAATTTGGGTTTGCAGGAAGTCTTTGCAGCCTTGGTATTTATTTGGCAAAACTAAAAGCTGGAGATGAATCTGGCATGTGTCTCAGACCATGCAGCATTGTGGCAGGTCCAGCAAAGCCCACATAAAAACCAACTCCATTACCCTCCTCCCTCCTTGCAATATTCCTTCAGCTTGTGCTTGAAGGCCATCAAAATATGAAATTACCTTAAATATGGAAGCTGCATGACAACATTTCAATTAAAAAGCTTTTAGGAAAGGTCATGGAGAGCATCTATAATATATTTCCAAAGGTCTTGGGAAGAGGAAGGGTACAATATGGGTCACATCACAATTATGGTAAATTGGGTAAAACACAGTTTCCTGAGACTGCTCCGAGCAGAATAAAAGTGATTGAGAAAGTCACAATATGACAGGTATTAATAACTACTTCCTATCATAATGTCTGATATAATATCTTTTATCAAAAGGATCCCAGAGCACTTTGTAAAACTCTACATGGAGTAATTTCTTTTATCACATTCCCTTATTTCTGAGAAAGCAGTGCACTGATGAACTCTACACAGCAGCACAGCATGAAATTTTTCAGAATCCCTGAAAGTGAAGAATACCATTTCTGTTTGAAATTTGGGCAGGGAAAAGCTGCATTTGAGGGTAAGTTCTCACTAGCATAGTACATTTTCAATAGCAAACATCCTGAGGTGCTGCTTCCTTCTGTCCAAAGCCAAGAACGTCCAGCACAGCTGAACACTTTGTAACAACTTTTTTAGAGCAAGTTCAGAAGAGGAGCATTAGTTACTGAATCACCAGGAATATGCCCTTCGAAATCCATGCCCTATACTGAGGTTTCCTATCAAAGCACTACCCCAGATCAAGATGGTCTGAATTATCTGACCTGAAAAGATTCCAGTCCAGGTGACACAGCAAAATCCCACACTCCTAGGTTATTTAATAGAGTCAGTAAACTACAAAAAACCATCCTGAAATTCTTCCTGAGTATCTAGGAAAGATGACCTGTGTTAAAACCCATAATGTGCTTAAACAACAAAAAAAACCAAACAAGGAAACAGATTGCTGAAAGGAATCTGGAAGGGCCTGGCTCTGACAGGCTTGTCAGTATTAACTAAAAATATATACCTAAAGAATGGAAGAGGACGAAAACAAAGCCCTATTACCAAGTATAAAATATTTCCACTTGGCTCAGACCACCATCTTCTTACCTTGTCTTCCTTGAACTCTGTGCCCATTCTTAAAATATCTATCTATCTATCTATCTGCAGTGAAACAGCAATGCAAAAATGTGATTGTTTGCTATGCCCATGAGGCTGGGAGGAAGCATGCCTCATGTCAGAAGGATGCAAAATTACAGAGAAAGAGCTCTCAAAAAACAAATCTGTCTCTTGTGTCTTGGGAGGAGTTGGATTTCTGTGACTATGGATTTTTTCTGGGTATTATTATTCTTTTTACTGTGCCTGTGAAGGCTAAATGAATAATTATATTGCAAGAGTTCAGCCTAAGAAAAGTATTTATTGGCAAAGAAAGGTATATACATCTTCATTTGTTACTCTTAAAATCTCTCCTTTTCCAGGTCATACAATTGAAAACATGCTGGGTTTTTATAGCGTTTTCATAATTTTGATGATGGTAAGACAAATATTAGCTCTGTTTCTCAAAATAAGGATAGTTCTTTAAAAATCTGTGAAACTCTTTTATTGAATGCAATATGTCTCAAATGAGGACTCCATTTTCTGAAATATGAAATCCTTCCATATTTAAATGCATTTGTCTAGGTAGTATCTCTCCCTTGCCTTGAATTTCTCCCTGACTTCAAAATGTTCCGGCAGGGATGTGTAGGTAAGAGAACATTGCAATCCTATGGATCCTATGGATAACCATTCCTGTCACTTCTATTATTTCCTAGAAATCATCTGAGATCTGCACAGGGGGATTTTCTGCCTCCCCAGCCCACCACATGTGCATGTGTGTGCACACACACACAAGCACACGCACACAAATTTCACACTGACATTCAGCTGCCACCTCATTTTATCCTGGTCTTTATAAAATAATATCCTAAGTAGCCTATTAGCTTTAAGGTCAAAGTCTTTGTCTCTGTTTTCTCCCCCCCCCCCCCCCCTCTCCCACTTCCTTTCCTTTCATTACCCTTTCCTATCAATTATCTCATCCCTGCCTGCTGCCCATCTGAGCAAGCCAGCAGGACCCCCTCAGTGCCCGCCAGATTGTCTCATTCAGCGAGCTCTCAGGTTGCTGCTGATTGCCGTCTTTATTCATTACCAAAACACTTGCTACACGGTGCTTGGGCCCTGGCAACCAAAGCCGAGACGCTGCCAGCGAGAAGGTAATTACTGCTACACCACAAACAGAGAATGGAGTCTGCTGTGAGTTGTTAGAAGCAGGCGTGAGATAGACCTGGGCTATTTTCATGCGACTGGAGCTGGCTCCTTGTTTGCCAGGCGGTGTGCGCTAATGACTGGCCCGATTCGCGGTTTTGACAGGCTTTATCTGAGACAAAATGCGCCGCTAAAAAAACACAGATCTGTCAAGGGTAGCAACTTGCAGGTATGGAATATGGCATGAGAGGAGCTTTGCGTGAGCTTTCATCTGCAGATTTATGAAGTGTCTGCAGCCATTGGCACCAGGAAGTGGAAGGTGTGCTGGGAGCCTTCTCTGATCTGCGGGAGGCTACCTCTAAGGGCAGAGTTCATTTTCCTTATTTCTTTGGTGAACTAAAACAGTTATTAGACAGTCAGGCAGCCTAAAGTCTCCCTAGTGATGATTTGCCTTCCCAAAGGAGCTGAATGGTACTTTCAAATGATCTCAGGCACAGATTATCCCTTTCTCTCCTCGTGTGCAAATTGCACAAGCTCTTATTTCATCCTCTGTATATTGCCCTTCCCTGTAAAAACCCATCTTAAAATTTAACTCTTCCATTGGGAAAGTAAAGCTGAGCAGTGCTGCTGTTTCTAAAAAATATTTATTAGGGAAGATCATTCTAACATCAGCTGAAAGCTTCTGTGTGTCTTTTGTATCTGCTCTTCAAATCCTTAATCTTTAAAGTGCTCACAAACGAGGCAAATGCCTCAATGCTAAGCAGCCTCTAGCCGATTTGAAAGTTAAATTTAAGCAGCATTTATCTCCCCATCAATGGGAAGGATTTATCCTATTACCTATCACTGCAATTGACAAGAATAGGTCCTGTGTATCTCCAACATACAAAGGGAAGCAGATCCATCCAAAACTTCTCATATAAGAAAAATCACCTTTGATCCAAGCAATATCAACCTGTATGACAACAGTTACAGTGATAATACTGTATATCACATGGAGAATTGATGAACTGAAAGGAAGCCCAAGAGATAATTAAAAAAAAAAAAAAAAAAAGAGAGAGAGAAAAGGGAAAAAAGAAAAGGAGAAACCTTTCATACCACAGAGTTACGAAGACCTTGCCCCTGGATTTGTTTGCAGTGCTTTGCTTAAGGTTTAATTCTATTGATTACACATTCCATTTTCCAAAGTGCCATTTGCCTGAAGGAGCAGGTGGTGTTTGCTGTTTCCATTTAACTGATATATTAGCCATGTGGTGCACTGCATCAGTGGGCAGTATTAATCAATTTACGGCAAGATGACAGAGAGAATCACTCACAGCAAAATTGCAAGGGGGAAAAAAGGACAAAAGCAGGAAAATAATGACCATTAATGGGGAACTTGAAAACAGAAAAAAAAAAAATCTGGGCTTTTAATACTTCTCTTTCATAACAAATTGGAATTGGAAGAATTTAGGAGCAGCCAGTGTTTGAAAGGAGACAAATATCACTATGTTCAGTGCAGTACTTTTTGTAAGCACTTTGCTGTTTGGCATTGTGTGATGAATACACAGTCACAGACCTCAATACTTGCTGAGAAACTTAGATTTCCCTCCCTTAAATAAAAGCAAAATGCATCATACAAGATCGAAGCTAGTACAGCTCTTTTCCTGGAAAACCCATCAAGTTTCTATATGTGAGAACCATTTTTGTGGTATACTATTTTATATATTATTTGAATAAATATTTTCAATTTGTGTATTTAATATGAAGATTTCTATGACACTGAGGTGTTTAAGGTTCAAAACACCTAATTCTTTCTATTTGTAAGATTTTAATTTTTATAAAAAAAATATTGACCAAGTTGCACATTGGTCAGTAATTATGTTTCTTCAAAAATACATCTTGATTTAAATTCAGTGAGAAAATAGAGAAAGACATATGCAGAGGAGGGCAAGTGACTTCCTCTTTATTTGCAGTGAGGAAATTCATACCTTTCTTCAGGAATCACAGAAGTCAGAAAAGGCTCCAAACTTTAGCTGAATAATTTTGCACTACAAATTGTTTCCTCAGCCAGAAAGCAGTGGAAATAATGAATTGGCAGAGGAGCTTTAGGCTCCCCAAGAGTGTCTCCATCAGGAACTTGGAGGGTCTTGCCTTTCCCAGTCATGTCAGTCACACCAGAGGAGGAGCAGCACATTCCTCTGCCACAAATCTTACTTTTCTTTCTCTCCCCATCCAGCATTTTCACCCTGCCAAACTGGGTCCAAGCCCACCCTGCACTCCTACATCCCTGTTCTGCAAACAGAGAAATGCCCTGGTCACATCCACAACTGGGTTAGTTTGGATGGTCCAGCAAAGATCCTCTGATGAGCAGAAGTCGAGTTCAGACTTCAAGGCCAGGCTGGATCAAGCCCTGAGAAACCTGATTCAGTGAGAGGCATCCCTGCCCATGGCAGGGGGCTTGGGACTAGCTGAGATTTAAGGGCTTTTCCTACCCAAACCCTTCTATTATTCTGTGATTCTATAACCCACAGAAAAGAGCCAGGATGGCTGAAGATTCCTTGAAGTTTGAAGAATCAAAGGATTCTGCAAGAAATGCAAACCCTCACATTAAATACCTAGCAACACACTGACAAAGAACTGAAAGGAATGTGAGCCCATGTAAAAGGAGAGACTCCGTTTAGGAAACTGTCAGATGTTCCTGAACAGCAAGTAATCCATCTCCTTTGTCTCCTCACACATGCTGTCTCCCATAAACTGACTTATCCCTTAATATCTGATGCATATTGTTGTTTAATATTCTATCCTTCCTTATTGTTATAAAGTATGATAGTACAGTGAAACTATGCTTCATAAATTAACAAATAATAATAAAACACTGCTTCAGGAACTTGTCTAAATGATGTAATATTATCATGAATCATAGCCTTAATGAGGATAAAGGAAATATTTGACAATGGAGTACCATATTGCAAAATTCAATGCAATGAAGTTATAACAGCTCTCAGTAGCACCACATCATTCCATAAATTTAGCAAACTTTTCAATCAGATGCCACGTCCTGAATGTAATAAACTGGTGGAGAGCTTGCTTTTGTATCTTTTGTGGTTTTTCTTTTTTGGATCTCTGCACAGAGAGAGAGTTTGAACACCTGAGCAAGTTTACAGGGTCTAAGTGAAGATGACAATAATGTGAAAAGCAGAAAATCACGTTAGAACATTAAGTGAAATTGTACATGGGCTAATTTACAGACTAGGGACTCTTAAGGGAAATTTCTTTTATCCTCCTGAGCTACCTCATAGCAAAACATTATCAGGAAACCATTTCAAAAAATCATGCCAGCTTAGGAATTGCCACAATTAATGAATCTCATGGACCAGTCTTCCCCATTGCTCTTTCCTTAACAATGTCTAATAGCTTGTATTTCAGAAGGAAATGTGAAAAAGCCCCACAGCCTTGCTGCACACAGCTGTAAGGTTTGGTCTCCTCGCAATTGCTAAAATGAAATAATTTAATTCTGAAGCATATGCTTTAATATTATGGGAAACTTGTTAGGCAATTAGAACTCTAGCTTTTCTTTATAAGCATTCAAGGAGCTGATCTTAGGGGAATGTTTCTATATTTTTGGTCTCTGTTACACCTGGCATCTAAGAGCTTCACAGTGGATTTTGTTGTGGTACTTCTCCAGTAGCAGGCACTATTCTTGCCACCCTGTGGATAACCATTGTTTTTCGTAGATTTTTGTCTGTTTGCTGTGATTTTTGTTGCAATACACTATGTAAAGACACTGTAGAGCAGCTGCTGAGTGTTGCATCACCTTTGCCAATCTTTGCAGCTCTCACTCATGCAGGCATACCCAGGATATGAAATGCTAATTAGTTCAGGAGATGCAGTGTGTCCACACACCAGTGGGAAGGACTACTCACATCTCTACCCACCGAAACAGAGGACATGGAAATAGAGCTGTGAATTTCTATTTGTGATTTCTGCTTTAGTATTCTCACTCAGTGCTTTCTGCTCAAACATGAAAATGTTTTTAGTGATGCTGTAAGTAACTGCAATAGATTACCACAAGTCACAATGCAGGAGCAAGGGCCTTAGCATCTCTACATGAATATTTTCATTGTATTTTTTTTTTTGTTTCACACAGCCAGACACATAGTGCTGGTGTCAGGTTGCTTATCTGCTGTTGTGAAGGGACTCACAGAATAATGCTGCTCACACTCCCTGAGAGAAGGGAAAGATGCCTTAGGAGCTGCAAGAGCCTTCATCTCTGTAAACGGAGTCGTGGGACAGCAGTGTGACCTTCCCTGGCAGTAGGAATGATTCCCTTCACGACTGCAGTCCCGGAGCACATTCCCAATGCACTGCAGAGCACCTTACAGCATTGCTCTTTACCTCCATCAGCACCACAACCTTCCAAGAGTGGCGTGATTACAGCCCTGAGCAGATTCCTCTCCTTGTCTCCTAAGGAAGACAAGCAATTTTTTTTCTCCTCTGTAGCTGCGCCCTCCTTCCTGGCCTGGCACATCACTCCAAGCCACTTGGTGTGATGTAAGGGAGGGCAGAGACTGGCCCTCATCAGCAATTCTGCACAGTTATGCCCATGTAGAATAAAAGCAGCCCTTTCCACACCAGGCTGCTTATTAAACAGCTCTTAATGGTCTGTGAGACCTTCCCTCTTCCCTCTGCCTCCAAAAATGTACATTGCTTTATGGGACTTGTGGGAAGTACAGGCTGACTATGTAGAACTAGAAAAGGATGAATTCTAATTAAGAGATAATGTCAGTGGAATAGAACTTTGTCACAGGATAATGATCCCCTGCTGTTAGATAAATATGGAAGCAAAACTTAGGCAGTTTTTGAAAATAAACAGTGAGGTGATGCCAAGATGTTTATATTCAGAAAGGGAAACATTTATCCCTCTGCAGTATTTCTATTTCATGGGGTTTTTTAATTAAACAAAACCAATCCTTCCCTCCCACCCAACAGAAAACATCTTCATTAATGACCTTGGCCTTGCAAACCATCAAAAATATACAATCCTCACTGAAATCCAAGAGAGGTGGAAGGCAACACTGGCAGGTTCACTTTAGGGAAGTAACAGAGTTTTGAGAATGTCATCAATAAAGCTTAGCAACGATTAGTAATATTTTTCCACTTATTAATACTCAAATTACTAGCTATAATGAGCCAAACTACCTTCTGGCAAAACTCCTTTTTGTCAATGGATGTACGCCAGCAGGCAATTTGGTTCAGTGTTTTACATTTACTGTAGATGTATTCAGTGGGCAAATTTTGATCTGTTACCTGTTTATATTTGGAACACATCAACAAAAGTCAGCGGAATTACAAAATGAAAACTATGTAAAATCTGTTTATTGATGCTTTCACACCGTATTTCTTTTATTTACAATTTCTTGGGGATTGGGAAGAAGATAGGGCATGCAAAATATAGTGATTTATCAAAATCTGAAGGAAAAAAGCTGCAGAAGTCAAACTGTATGGTAGTGACTTTGTTTGCTATGTCTGCCAAAAGTAATTCTCTTCCTCCAATGCAACTGGAAGTGGCATGAAAATCAGCGAGTTACAAATGCGTGGGGAGAAAACCTGGCTGCTGCTTCAGGCTGCAGAAAAGGGGATCAGAAGCACTAAGCTTGGAAGTTCTGGGTAACCAACCACAGGCCCTGGTTTTAACCTCTGTTTAAGGGAAAAGCTTTGTTCCCACTCTATTGTCTGGTTTCTAGTGAATCTAGGAAGGGGTACAATGAGGGTGCACTTGTTGGTTGCAAGTCCTTGGATATCTTTGGGGTATGTCCCACAAATTAATGTCAGCCCTGCACCACTGCTGATGCCTGCTCTGGAGTGGCTTCTCCATTACCCCCAGCAAGAAGGAAGGAGGAAATTTTTGAAGGATGCCACGGAGGCATCGATGTGCCAGCAAGAAAGAAGCAGTGCAGACATGGCATCAGTTGGAACTTATCTCACATGACAGAACCTGTGGCACAAGGATTCAGCT
>NW_008240027.1:1301328-1367666 GCF_000691975.1 Corvus brachyrhynchos | reverse complement strand
CCAAATTACAGATTTTGTCAACTGACAAAAAAGCATCACACAGATATTTCAGCAAGGATGAGCACAGTTTTAGTTAAATTGATTAAATGAATCTGGTACACCTCTCCATTGTTTTTCTGTTCTGTTATTTTCATAATATGGTATTTAGCTGTCAGAAATTACAATCAGGAAAATTCAGTGTCTTGTGGTTGTTTTGGGTATTTTTTTTCTAGATGAGCAGGTATAAACTTTGCAATGACTGATTAATATATTTTGAATATTTTCTACTGCAAATCTGCTTGGCTTGATTCTCTTCCCTAGAAAACTATTTAAAAATGAATCAACTTGTCAACATTTTGTTTATTCTTAAATAGCATCATTGTTGCTGTTGTTGTTATTATTATAAGTGGAGAGTCACTTTGTTTTTTGCCATCCAGAGGATTCCAGGAGCTCTGGCTCCCTGCATGGCCCAACTATTTGATATTCAGGATGCTTTGCCCCTTCTTCCATTGCTATGACAAGGTTACACTAAGTCTGCAGCTCTGCGAAAACAGGTTCCTCTGGAAGCTGAAACTCTGACAGACTTCGTACACAGCAAGGCACCCGTGACATCCTGGCGTCTGCCAGCTCCATTCTTGCTTGATTAGCTCTTGGTTACCTCAGTGATAATGTCTGGAGGCACTGATTAATGTACAATAATGGTACATCTCACTGGAAAGATAAGCTTATAGAAGATCAATTAAACAGTGGCAATTTCACAGGCTACAAGCTGGAAGAATGGTACCTGCAGCCTTTTTTGGGAGCTATTTTTTAAACGGTCTCTTTTGTTTGCTCTAGAGTTTTCATTTAAAACACTATCACAGGGGGGAAAAAGAAATACCCTGAAAACGAAAGCTGATGGTACCCTTTAAAATTACAAGGGAAAATGAATATGAATCAAGGCCCCTGAACATTCCTTCAGCTGTCAGAAGGTTACGAATTCTGCTTTGATGATAAGACAAGAAGTTTTTTCAAATGCAAACTTGCCATAAATGGTACATAGGAGAATGCCATTGTTTCATGCAATTACATTGTTGCCTGGGCAACCATGTACAAAAGTTAATGTAAGTACATGTTTAAAGATGAAGTGTCTCCTGAATTGGAATAAAACCCCATTTAAGAGTATAGATGATCCACAGGAAAAAAAATGACCTGAATGTAACTATAAAAAGACCTCTTCTTGAGAAGGAGTATAAATTAAAGGTTATCTTCCTCCTTCAGTTTTTAGTCAGTCATTTTAACAATAATAATAAAAGCAGAAATCTTCAGGTACTATATCTTAAATAGATATAACAGTGAAAATTTACAGTACGTGAATATGAACTTCATATCAGGAAACTTTAGAGGGATTCGTCCTCTAAATAACAGAAATGTCACAAGACCGTTTTTCTCATAAGGGCACTTAGCACTGACAACAAATTATTTTGCCCCAGAAAACAGTACTATGGGAAAGTATTTTATTGAAATGCATCCAGAGATTGTTCTTCCAATAATTCTATTTAATGCAGATGGGGAGGGAGAACGCCCATATTGTACTGGGCAGTCAGTTTTATTACTGGAATGACTACACTTCTTCCTATCAGGCTGGATTTAATGGCAGAATTATGGCCCATTATGTCTATTGCAATGACTTCTCCGGAAAAGGGTGGCCAAAGATATATATTTGAATGTGGAACTAAAACACACTGTTGAATGTATTCTTTGGGGTATTTTGCCCCCCTGGTCACAAGCCAAAGTGGAGAAGCATCTAGAAATCACAAGAGACAGAGGCCATGAAACAGGAAAAGAGCAGAAATTAAGACAAAGATCTCCTTTGTTATGCAGTCATGGGTTTGGGGTTTTTCTAATCAAAATATAATCTGCAAAGCATCCTGCATTTACACCCCTATTTATAGTGACAGCAACTGCCTCTGTCTGTCAAATCAAAAGGAATACCTTTCTCAATTTGCAGGGAAGATTAAAAATACTGTTCTCTCTTTTCTTTACAAATTTAGGTTTTATTTTTGAAGGAAAGATAAACTGTTGTGCAGCTTTTGTCACTGTAAAAAAACCCCAAAGATGTCTCCAGTATTTAGGAAGGAAAAAACACAAGAAAACTTACTGAAAGAACAATGCTGCCCCACTGCAGACACGGAGCAGTTGACCTAGCAGGTCTTTTCCATCTCTTATTTCTTTGACTCTGTGAGAAATGGTACAAATGCATAATAAAATCTAACACTTATTCACTAAGTCACTGAGGAACTGAAATACATAATAAAATAACACAATTTTGCCTGCTAGGAAATAGTAACTGTGTTTTGCTGAAAACGTCAGGTAGGAAGAAAAGAGATTTCTGGCCAATGTTGAAAGAAAAACCTCTTTGTGTTAATCCAGTTGGGCATGACTTCCGCAAGTGCAGAACACTTAAAACTCCACTTGAAGTCAATAGAAGCTGCAAGTGCTCAGCACTTCTCAAAATCAAGCCCCTCGGGAACCGGTGAAGAACAAAGAGCAAGGAACTTGTGCCTCAGATAAACTGACTGTCAAAATTTGTAGAGCTGCCATCATCTTCTCATTTAAACATGTTCTTAACACCTTCCTCTGCCTCTGAGTGATAGCTACAAGTCACTCCAATCTGGCACTGGTTAGGCAAGCAGCAAGCTAAGATTTCTGCATTTATGCTAATGAATCTGATTTGGAATGATCATCTTGCCCGTGGAACTCCGCATCTGTACTTTTTAATGCATTTAACACACTTGTGTTGTTTCCTACCCAGGTTGAAGTTATTAGAACAGATACCTACATAAAACATCAATTAGATGTAATCAGTTCTGTCCTTTTTTTTTTTTTTTTCCTAATGCATTATTATGGATCTCTCCAAAGCTGGAAGACAAAAAAGTCCACAAATCATTCAGCTTCAGCACGGTGGTTATCAACCCGAGGTTGTAGAAATTGCAAGATTATTAAGTTGACATTACAAACCACGGGTAATTGGAAGGTATCAATCTTTGGGCGTCTGTCAGATTAAGGTTATAAATCAACACAGTTAAGAACAAAAAAGGAATTGGACATTTAGCCATTTTCTTAAAAATATACTGACAACTCCAGCAACTGTAGTAGTTTCTGAGGAAATAGGAGAACTTAAAACATCATCTCAGTTCAATAAAGAAAGGAGATCTTATTGGAATTCTTATGAAGAAGAAGAAATATCTTGTTATGACTCATAAAATAATAATAGTATGAATAATACTTCGCATTGTTTTAGAGACTTCTATCTCAGAAGCTGAAAGTAACTTTATAAAAATTAATGGATTAATCTTGACAACACACCTTTGAGGTGCACCTTTATCTTTGTTTTACAGATATCAAACTAAAGGCAAACAGTCTACATATCTTGCTAGATTAACACTTGGAGCAAGCGTTAAATAGAGTCTTTGCAGGAAATGCTGGCAGAATTATCAATTCATCTGTTGGTATAATCCAGATCATACAAAATTGCTTTTGAACCTGATGGTCAGTGACATTTGAAAGAACTGAAGTCTCAGTAATTGGTAATTTCCTCCTGAAGTCTGGAGGCGAGTGAAGGCAATGATCCAACATAGTGTCCCTCTGGCATCAAGGTCTACATTTTCCAGACTTTTCATTTGGCAACAATACCTAACAGCCAACATGAACATAAAACCCAAGACAAACCATAGTTTGTTTTCTTCTGCCCAGAGGATCTCCTGGAGCACAACTTGTGAAGAGGGGAAGAGGTGGGGTTATCATGTTGGGGCTAGGGGACACAGTAAACAGATCTGTGGGATAGCAGGGTTAAATAGTTCTGCTAAAAGAATATCTATGTGTGCTTAGTTAAAACATAAAACTTACTTCAGAAACCAGTCCCTTTAGAAAAGAAACATCGAATACCTGAGTGCTAAAATACATCTTTCAATATCTATCCTTCATTTTTGCCTAATGACATATGCTTGGATAGCCACCAATCCAGAGTACTTTGGAAAAGATCTTAATCTGTCTGAAATGGAAGAGCTGTCACACTGAGATAAGCTCAAAGACTAAAAATTTGTTTTACTAAAAATTGCCATCTGGAAATTCTTTCTGTAGCAAGGTAAACAGTTCCAGCTAACCTACTTTCTACAGAGTCAAAGGAAATATTTTCAAAGAATACCAGAGGTTCACGTACCAAAACGCATACGAATTTCTCTGTGCTTGCTTATGTACTTTGTGTTTATCATGACTGGGCACCTATCACAGTGCCAGCTTAACAGAAGTCAAAAAACATCTAAGTATGTGTTCCTGTGCACAACTGCAATAATACTTCACTGGACGACTGAAGGCATAAATGCAGTGGCCCAGCAATGTGAATAGGTGAGCTTCAAACTGATGAGAACTGCTTTTGAGATGCATATCCTGGGGATGGGCCAGAATTACATGGTTTATTAAGACCCTAGGGTTCAGCCAGGACAAATCTTACTGACCACAGCAAATTCTGGGAGTGTACTGTTGGTGGTGTATTATTCATGTAGTGCTACATAAAATTAACACAACGATGAAATATTGGCTACAATCCCAGTAATAAAGCTCTCACCTAATATGAATGCCATTATTAATGAGGGGAAATAAATTATGTGCTTTACCTCTTCCTTCAAGTTCCCCAATGTCACATGGGCTCCTTTACACATTGTATAGATTTTGAAGACTGGTGTAAGAGTCATATGGATCTCTTTGAAAGATAAAAGGTTTTTATGTATGAGGTATGGAAGACCACGTAGTTCGCTTCACCTCAGCTGCAGAGCTCTACTGATAATATATAAATCATTAAGCCACCAAGACTAGGTATCTTTGAAGGATCTCTACATTTGAAGCTCTCCTAATCTCAGATCTGATTCTCTTTATCTCTTCAATCGGAAAATGAGGCAATATATTAGTGAGCAAGGTGGAAGCATAGCTGATGAGTTCCCCATTTAACAACGACTCAGGCTAAAAAGAAGAAATTTCCAGGACTTCAGAACTGTCTCAAGGTCATCTGCCTTCACTCACACTCATTTTGGAAGCAGTTAAGTGGAAGATTGGTTTATGGACATGGCTTTGGAGGATGCCTCCAGTACAGGAAGCTTACACAGGACCACAAGTTTGGCTCACGGCTGTATGTGATGCCGTGGGGAAGAAGAGCATCTTCTCTGAGCCTTGGATCCTCCCAATTAGTGAACACACCAGCTCAGCACACCGGGGGAGAGCAGCACAGTTGACAGGCCCATTCGATTTCAATTAGCATTTCAGGTTCAGCTGACAAGTCAGAAAGACAGACTAGGGGAAAGCTGAACGCGAGACAGCGAAACGTGGCGCAGAAACTCAGCAGACAGGGAAATAACGTAAAGGCTGCTTGATTTGCAAATTGACTCATGCAGCAAAATCAGTTTCCTTATTATTATTTTACAAGACAGAAAATTAAGGGGGGGGGAGGGGGGCAGATATATAACTAGATGAAATTATTTAAACCTCAAAGAAAATATCTGGAAAACTTGAATGGTTCATCCACTTAAAAATGCTGTAGAAGTAGCAGGCAGGGGGAGCTCCTCTACTGGTCACAGGTGAGATTAAAACCAGAAGGTCCAGGACCTACTGCCATTGCTGAGCTGGGGCACAACTGGCCACCTGCTAATTAAAGGGTCCGACATAGCTACCAAAAAATTCAAGGCTATGGGATTTCCCACCAGTTACGAGTGGACACAAAAGTCAGGATCTATTACAACTGGCATTTTTGGTGAAAATGAGCTACACTTCAGATCTATTTTCCCTCAGGGTTTTGAAGAAAGGGGACAGATGGTTGGATAATTTATACCACTTGGCATGAGGTTACATTTGAAAAAAAAAAGAGAGGAGAAAATAAAGGAAACCGAGAGAGACAGAGAGGCATGAGCTATACATAACTGAGCAGAGAGGCAATCACTAGACACAGATTTGCTCAGGCAACACCACCAGTATGTGTCGCTAAATATTATAATGGCAATTTGAAATGAAAGATAGGGATTGGTGACTCCACTGAGGAGAAATTAGAGTGGACAATATGAACATTAATTTTCTAAACAACCCCATTTGAGGATCTCAGAAAGCTCTTGCATCCATTTGTTTACATTAATACATGATCATGCTTTTCACTTCATATTCTCACTCATCACAAGGTATCAGGTTTCAGCGGTTCACTTCCTCCAGACTTCAGCTTGCAGCAAATACTACCATTTTTCTTGTACAGCAATGAAAAGTTCTAGCTAATACTAGATCAATTTTAGGAGTGATCATAATTAAAAAAAATTCAAATATGATGGTCAATTGCAGTGTAGTGAACTTCAGAGCACATAAAAGTGGTGAGGAACTCAATGGAGTAGTAAAGGCTACATATTTCCAGACTCAGAAACAGCAAATCATCTATAGGGGCAAAGGCAAACACAGCAAATTGAAGGTCTGTTTTAGCCTGGCTTCCAATCTGTCAGTCTTCTCTATCACCACTGTACCCACTAGCCAATTTTAACTAAATCTCTCAAAGACACCTGATTGATACATTGATATTCAGTGGTTTAGGCACTGGAACAGGTTGCCCAGGGAAGCTGGGGATGCTGCATCCCTGGAAATGTCCAAGGCCAGTTTGGATGGGGCTTTGAGCAACCTGGTCTAGTGGAAGGCATCCCTACCCATGGCAGGGGGTGGGACAAGGTGGTCTTTAAGATCCCTTCCAATCCAAACCACTCAGTGACTTTGATTCTATGTTATTGCAGTTAGACGCATTATACAGGGGTAAATAAAAGAGAGACACTCAAACTAGATCCACAGCTGAGGAAAAACTCACAGCCTAAACTTCATGGTGTGGTACACACCACAGCACCCACACAAACCAGCACCACAGGGAGCCTGCGTGCACAGTCCACTGCTTCCACATTGATCTGCAAAATAAATCCAAACTAACAAATTTTCTTGAGCCCCTCTGGCTGGTGGAGGTGCAACACTCACCTCAGCAGCCTCAGTTTCCAACCCCAGCACTGCTCAGTAGCTAACATTTACTCTCTTAAATGTGTTTCTCAAACAGCCACCTCAGGAAGGTCTTGGAAAAAGCCAAAGCAATCAGAATACATAAGGAGAGCTGTGTCAAATCTAAAGCTGTAAATATTAAAAAGCCATTGCATGAATATTGCAAAGCTAAATGCTGCATGTTGGCAGAAAGCCCACAGTTGCCAGTGACCTTCTTGGGAAGGGAAGGCCGACCTCCAAACAGCCGTATGGGGGTTGCCTGTGTTTGTGTTTATTGTGCATATAAATACACGCTGGTCTGTTGACCAAGTTTGTGGGACATTTACAGTAGTTATTAAACTCAATCTGTATTGTTTCAACCTTTCCAGAGCTCTGAAAATGTTTGTACAATAAATGCTGTCATCTACGAAAGAAACTGGGGGAAAAGCTAAAAGGAAAGCATGACAATATGGGACAGGGAGGCTGTCACAGCCTTGGTGGCTTCCCAGGTGGTGACAGGAGAGGTGTGAGACCAACATGGGTAGCCAGTGCTGCAGCCTCAGGAGACTCCACATCCTCAAAGCTGAAGCAGAAAGCAGCGGCTCTGTCCTGGCCACACACAGGCTGCTATGGAGGCAGCTGTGGCTGTACAGACTCTGCTGCATTTGCACCAAAAATCTGTCTTGCACTTGTTGGTGCAGACTGGGAGAGGCACAGCAAGAGCCAAGGTGATGAACATTTGGAAATGCTTAAAAATAAATGTTCAACATTCACAGTGTATTCACCATGACAGGACAGCCTTGCTTTGTTCCTTGGACTTGGCACTTGGTGTGAAACCATCTCTGTCAGAATTAAAAATCCAGACAAGCCCCACCACACTGAATCTGAACTTCCTCCAGTGGAAAAAAAATCAGACCAAGTTATGAAAATCCCCATCATCTTCACAGGGGGAAAGAAACCACACAAGATGGTGTTTTAACAGAGGAGGAGTTGGTGAACACCTTAGACACATCTCTGGCACTAAGGTTTTTATTCACTGGGCTTTTAATTTGTTTTCACAGCGGTTTGAACAAATTGAATTTGTTAATTAAAGCGGTAAAATGAAATGCTGAACATTATTGACTAGATGCTAATTACATTAGAAGAGATATCGGGGGAGGGAGGAGTCCTTGTTTTCAATAGCCAGGACAAATCATATTAAGAGAGACAAGTGATCAGTCTGAGCCTAAACTCTGCAGGGAAAAAACTGTTTACATGTTGTGGTTTAATGTTTATCATTCATGATCTTCAATTGGCAATACCGATAGAAACATGATTACTGCAGCTTGCTATTGTACCTCTTTTCAAATTTCACTCTAGTTTATAACATTCACTAAGCAGAGGTCATTACCCAATTAAATGCAATGATGCTCACTGTGCTAATCAGGAAGGACATTATTTTAAAGTTGGCCTCATGAAAATGCAAACAGTTCACATACCATGTCTGAAAAGCCCTTTGAATGTTCAAGCCGTAACTTTTAGTATTAAAAAAATTAATATCAAGTTGATTGTTTTGTTTCTTCATACTCCCTTTCATTTAATGACCTTAATTTCCATATTAGCATACTATTTTCAGAAAAATTTTAATTTCACCCTTCATGTCTTTGCATGGGAATGGCTGGAATTTGGTATTACTTTCTTCAGTGTAATTTAATGTAAATCTAACCGTAGTCCTTCCTGTTAATGACCACTACACAATTTCTGTTATGGGGGTACCCGGCCCCAACACTGTGTGAGTTATATGTAAACAACACACTTTCACCACATGACTACAATCACTATCTTCAAAAAAAAATCTCTGTAAAATCCCACTGCTGTGAAAATGCCAAGAGATTTTGTTTCTTGAAGTACCTAAATAATGTCTGAAAATAGAACTGAGCCCCCAGATTACTTAATTGATAATTAATATTGTACTCTACATGCAGCAGCTCCTTTCCAGATTGGAGCTATAGATACCAACATGTGTGATCAAAGTGCAATCCAGCTTAAGCCCTCAGAGTTAAATTGACTTTGCAGTGTGAACAGGTGCAATAAAAATTACCAGAAGCTTTCTGTGTCACTACCATCCAACGGCTCAGAATCCAGAGAGAGGGGATTTGCTGAGTAAGAGGAACCATTTTTAGACTGACAGTTTTCTTCCTCTCTGTTGTGCTCATAATCATGACCCTTTTTTCAAACACCACCAGGATACTTAGTGCTTTACGAAAACACAAGGAGACTTTTAGAAAGAATGAAGGCATTTAGTTCTAAAAGGCATCAACTCTCTGCTGCTCATAAATGCACTGTAAACAATAGATGAAGCCGCATTATAAAGAAACAAAGAACAATTGTAGCACAGAGAATCAGTTTTAAACCTTGCTGGGCAGAGGGAATAAACATTGTTCTTCCTTTAGAGTCACAGCAGAGAAGTGGCAATAAAATAATAAAAGACTGATTCATGCAAATGAAATAAACTGAAGCATCAATTTCTATGTCTGAGAAACAGGAGTAGAGCAAAAAAAACCTGAACTGCAACCATCAGGAACACCAAAAGCAGCTGCAAAGCAGGGCACAACCACCTGCATTAGCTTAAGCAATGAGTGCAATAAAGCCCCAAGCACAGGAAGGTGATAAATTAAAGCTCTGGCATGTTGAGAGTGCCTTAACAGGGACAAAGAGAAAACAAACAAATACTCTTCCTGTTAGCTGTTAAGAGCATGTACTTTGTTCTCCTTTCCAGTATGTACAAACAATGCACAGAATGGCCTAAATGACACATTTCAATTTTCTTTCTTTTGGGAAGTTAATTGCCTGACAGCAACACAACCTGGTGGGGCTCAGCGGGGCCCTGAATGCTCTCCCCATGTGTAACTGTATCCATTCAGGCACACTCATTGAATTTGTGGGTTTGCACAATGGACCCTTTGAGCATGGTCAGTGCTAAGGAGAGTGGTGGCCCTGGGAATGGTGCTGCTCCAAGGCCTCTCCAGCCTGGAAACAAAGCCAGTCAAACCACTGCACATGCATTGGGAATGACCCCATGTATGGCCAGTAGGTCTGACAGACTCAGTAGAGACTCATGATGCATAAGAATGGACTTATGATGCATAAATAAGGCATAAATTGAAGCTGATTTTCACAATGGTTCTATCTGTTTAGAAAAATAGCAGATTCCTCCAATAATAGTTCAGGAATTTTTTCTCACTAGAATGTGACCTTATAATATGTAAAAACCAGGTACAGTACGGAGAGCTGACAGGTACAGCATTGGCTGATGGGTCTGCAGAGACTCCTTCAAGGTACAGATGTGCAGCCTGCACCTCTGGGAACCCATCTCTTCAGATGACACCAACTTCAAATAGAATCAGGCACTTATTCTCTGATTATTCCTTTTTGAAGTTCTTAAAGAGAGCAGAATACCAGTCAAAAGCCTGATCCTTCCTGCCTAATCTCATTCTGGTCTTTCCCTGAGCATGTTTGAGTTGTTTGGGATCTGAAACACAAAATCTGGTTCTGTGTGTATCTAATAATAAATCTGCTGAAAGACTACTCTCCAACAATCCAGACTTAATCCAATCTACCTCTGCCCTTTGCTAGTTCTAACTTTTTATTGATATACACTTGATTTACACTCTAAACTGTGAGTGGCTTGGGTATTGAGTTTGTTGGAGGAGTCTCCTGAGCAAGTGTCCTTGAACACTTTTGAATAAAGTGCATATAACATGAAGTTTAAGCTTGAGCCAAATTCGTGGCCAAAAAAATGGAAGAGAGAAAAAAAGCAGAAACCTGAAGTAAAATACATGGAAGTGCCACAGTGGAAGTTATTACCACTAGTGCTTCTGAGCTCCTGCTGTGTTGACGTGGTTTTACAGAAACTCAGTGTAGGTCAACAAAAGAATTTTGCTCTATGTTTGCATGGAAGAAGTAGTAAATTTATTACAATCAGTAAGCAAAATCCAGAAAGATTGGACATCTGCCTTGGAATCTGCTCGCTATACAGAAAACAGTTTAATACTGGCAAAGAAACAAATCTGAGAAGTGCACAGGACCTAATTAAAAGAGACGTGCTTAGAAAACAGATACGAAAATAACAGACGACTACTTTTGGCCTAGAGATGAACTATGAAGAGAGAGTATGAGTTTTAAGGTGTTTATTTTTTGAGGTTGTCAGGCCTGGTACTTGTTAAAACTCTGTGGGTACCAGCACAGCACAAGGCTGGTAACGCTGCTGGTCTCTAACAGTGCCCTTGATGGCTCTGTGTGTGGCAGAAAAGTTCATGAAGGTCTGAGAACACCCTGCTGCACCAGAAATATACACTACAGAGAAGAGTTGTTTTAACTGATCACCTTCAATATAACTGAGGAAAAAGGCACAGAACAGACTTACCATGAATTTACTATTTAGATGTTTTATTTATACCTCCCAGAATTATAAAAATAAATTACTGATATGGCAAGTTTTTGTCTGCACATTTGTTACCTTTTTATCCCAACTAATGCCCAAACAGAAAAGTAGCTTTGCTGCAGGGCCCCTCCATTTCATTCATGTTCTGGCCTGAAGAAGTTTATCACTGACACCAGAGGGACATTCCCTTTTCTTTTTTTTTATTCCTATGGGCATTTATTATCCTTTCTTTGGCCTAACCAGTTTAATTCATGTTCTGACATCATGAGAGGAAGAACTTCACCTTTTTGGTGTGATGGAAAATTGGTTCTTAACAGTTGAAATGTAATGTCACCGTTGCCTTTACCAAGCCAGGGCTGGAGCTCAGGACTGAGTTCTGCAGGACACATTCAGAGAGCTCTGGGCAACATTACCCTCTGGAGCTGTCTATGTTTTGAGAATTGTGTCTGGATTCCAAAGATCAAAACTTTGCTTTCTGCTTGCCTTCCACCTGTATTTCAGAAAAGCAAGGATTCTAACTTCACAAGGACTGCTTGTTAGATAGTGCTCCTGGCTCTTGGGAAACTTTCAGAAGCTACAACTGGCTCAGAGGAATCTAAAATTAAAGGATGACCTTAGTGACCTTCATAATGAAACTCTGTGCCAGCTAGAAACAATCTGGTTCATATTTTGGGAAGTCAGTAAAACATCACCAAGGAAAAAAGTTTTTAAAATGAATGTAAAAAACCAAGGGTATTGAAATTAGCACCAAATTTGGACAGGCATTTAAGTTTCCATTTCCAGTAATTCCTAAGTGTGGTCAATGAACATGAAGAATTTCAGTACATTTCCTCCAGAACAGATTAATGCTGCAATCAAAAGCAATAAACTAAAGCACAAAATATAATTGAAAAAGTAGGAACTGGAAGTCCTTGGTCAGGCTAATGGATGTAAGAACCAAAGCAATTTGTGAGCTCTTGGTGCTCCCTCTGAGCTGTTCCCTACCACTCTGGTAATGATGCAGTACCATAAAGTTTGTCACTGGAGTGTCAGAACAAACCAAAAAAGAGTCAAAAGGTTGTCTCCAGATTTGTATTAGAAGCAGAAGAAATTAATATTGCAGTGGCATGAAGTGAGCCTATTTCATGTTTGAACTTACTTAGATCTGTGTCTTTACTGAAGGTGTTACCAAGTCTCCAACTTTGCTACAGAGATGCATTACACTCTTGTGACAAAAATGCAGCTGTGTATGCAAAACCTAGACTGTGTTCTACCTAAAATATTCCAAACCAGACAAGCTATGAATGTCCCTGTACACTCTGCATGCTGATATGCAGGATAACCCAAACCTGGGGGCCATCCCACACTCCAGGAGGTGACACAGTGAACTAAACACTACAAGAGGTAATTGGGGCATACTCCATTACCAGCAGCACTGCACAACTGTTACCAGTAATGATACCCATCACACAGCACCGGAGCTGGGTGATTTAAAGAAGGGGACTCTGGACCTTGAATTTCTTTGTTTTGCCATTCACATGCTATGGAGTCTGAGATTCCTTTCAGAGCTGATGTTATGTCAATGCACTCATTACAGTTTAGCTGAGGTCTGTGTATTGTTCTTCATATATATTCACAGCATACAGTAAACTCTAATAGCTCCTTTGGAGCTTTAACACTGTATGCTGTAAATGGTTATTAACAATAGTATTCATTCATTTACATGTAATGGATTCATAATAGCAAAAGTAGAGTGAAAATCTTATGCTGTAATATGAAAAGTAGATACTGCATAAAGGCAGCATTTTAATACTCAATACTCTGACTGCTTTAATTATTTTTTAAATATCAATAGGTCCTGCTTCAGTAGCTTGTAAAATTACACAAACCAAAGCAGCCCTTGAGTCAAAGGAGCAAAATGAATAGTGTGCACAAAGCCAGAGATCTTCACAGGCCCAGGTCTTCCTGCAGACCTGCCCATGGTGGGGATGGCAATCTGTTCACAAAAGGATCTCTGCCAGTGAATGGGCACCAGGATGGAGATGATCCCATCCCTGCAGTGCCCAACATTGAATACCTGTCCTCCACAGGTGCTCCAGGAATTTGCAATCCATGTGCTGGAAGGCAGAGGAGAGAAAAGAAGAAAACTACCAGGGAGAAGTTCATATCACTTTCCAAAATCTACAGGCGGGTCATATAACCTCCACCTGATCACCTTTAATAGGACATCCTTTAACCACTAAAACTTCCCTGGAAGGGAAATTGAAGCTGACATAAAAGACCAGAATGGCTCCATCCTACATTTCTGATGACTGCTGCCACAGAGGAATAAATCCTAATTCCTCCAAATAGGAAAATTCCCCAAAGACTTCCTCACTGAAAACTGTCCTTTTCAGCCCCAGTGTACATTACCAGAACCTCATCTTTTCTATTGCTTCAAATAAAAAACACCAGCAAATAAGTCAAATGGATGCAATTTAGGACAGAAAACGACACTCAACAGAAAATGTGTGAGGCATTCACTCCCCACAGCCACGGGGATGTGGCAAACATCTAATGGAGCCTTACAGATGCAGCCCACCACTGCTGCAGAGAAAGGGGCAGAGGGAAAGCAGCAGCTCTGGGGCCCTTCCTAATAAAATGAAGAAGAAATAATCTTTCTTTGCAGGTTATTTTCGGGTTTCTTTAAGTTTAAGCCCAGCTAAAGCTAACCAAAGGAACAGATTTGAACATGGAGTTACTAGCAAACCATGAACACTCTATGAAGACTGACACTGCTGTGAGAAAGCAGTTGAGCTTCCAGCATAGGTGTGCTCAAGTCATGTTTTATTTATCTAAGAGTTTAGTACAGTTGGGAGTGTATTTTCTGTGGATTTTTTTTTTTTTTCCAGAACTTGAGATGGCTTCTCTCAGCACAGTCTGAGATGGTAGAATAACATAAGAATATCAGGTCTCATTGTATCAGCTTAATAATTGGTTTCTTTTGTCGTCCAGAAATCTAATGGAAACTGTAAACATCAATACAAATTTAGCTTTAGTTGGTGTCCCCTGAATACCACTAATTTAGCCATTAGTTAGATTGCCTCATAACATAAATGCAATGCCTTTTTTCTCAAGAAATAAGATGAAATAGAAGAGGAAAAACATACATGTATTCATGATAGTGAGCACCAGCTATGCCATTAAAGAGACTTTTTGGAATCTGAGAAGATTCATATACAGTGTAAAGGATATTGAAGCTTGTGTCTAGCACAGACACAGGAGGAGAAATAGATTTTTAAGGGATTCATTGCATAAACTGTTTTTGGAAGCCAAGTCCAACACCCAGTAAAATCCACCAGCAGTTATTTATCACACAGGAATAATTTGCTTCAATACTTGAATACTTCATGGTGAACAGTAAGGAACAAATGTTGCTCTTTGCTTTATTGTTTCTTATTTTCATTTGGTTATACAAAAGTACTGTAATCACACTGACATAAGCCATGTTCTAATTTACCTGTGGTTTACAGCTGCTGTTTTTGAGCTTACACTAAAGGTCAGCAGTGCTACTTGTATCCCTGTCAAGGATGTTCAAAACATCTTATAAATCAGTAATATTTGGGAAAAACAGATTCAAGAAAATTATAGCTGCAATGCCATTTATTTTTGTCTGCTTATTAAACTACTATTCCAATGTATTTTATATCTGTAACTATTAAATATAATTAGCTGCATGGCAATGACATTTTTTATAGTGCTGAAGATAAAAAGCTAATATGTTCACCCCCAGGACCCAACTTTTGTGAGGTGAGAGTTTGCTCATTATATTCAAATTAGTAGATACAACAGCACAGGCAGTTATATAGCTTATCTTTTCTGCAAATATATGTAGACCACTCTAAAATGATTTGCCTTTTTTTTTCCCTGGCTATAAATAACTGGAAGGATAGGCTTCTGGTTCGTGCTAAAACTGAGTCTTAAACTACGAGTATCACAAAAAAACCAAACCAATCGTTCCTTTACAGCTGAATGTAAATGTTTACTTCTATCATAACTATCTCTTTGTTCATAGGAATGAAAAATAAAGCTTAATATATGCAGAGTTTCATCGCTATTAGCAACAAAAAAACCAGCTTTGTCTCAGATCACAACTGATTAAAAATAATATTCAGTTGTAATTATCAAGATTGTACCCAATCAAAAGAGCTACTGTATTGCAGGCATATTCAAAACTTCATGGACAGAGGGCAAGGAAGGAGGTTAGAAAATCTTAATGTGAAAGCAATTTTTATGATCTGCATACTAACTTAATTGACAGCAAAAACAAAGTCATTTCTTCTGCAATCCTAGTTTGTATTTTTATATTTAACTGTGTTCTGAGCGGTGCCAATTACCAATGTGAGAGTTACAGACTTGATTATCTCCCTGATTTTTAGAGAGTCCTGTTCCATTGATAAGAATATCTGGTATACAGCCTGTATCACACAATGCTGCTCCATCGCCTGATATTGAGTTAAAAGGACCATAAATCCTGCTTGGCAACCTGGTCTGCTGGAATAATGGAAAGTACTTGGCAGCAGTGGCTGAGCTGTAATTCAAGCTCATCTCCTCAGACAACTGGAGAGGGACACACATGGCCGCAGAACTCATTTCGGAGTCTGAAAGCCATTAAACATCTTTTGCTGGCTTCTACACGAAGGACTGTGATGCCAGAACCTCAGTGCCAAGGGATACCCAAAGGGAAGGCATATGGTCTGCTTTCACTTGTGCTGAAGAGTTCATTCTTGTTATTTAAAGAAATAATGGAATGTATGCTTCTTTCTTTATCAACACCCTGCCTATTTTAAAGGAGGTATAATGATACATAATTAAATCAAATACAGTATTTAAGCCTCCTTCACACTGTGCACTGGTTGTATCTGCAAAATGGTGGATGTGCAAAGGGAAAAGTCCCAGGGGGGAGTCCAGCTCACCTGTGTGCTCCTCCAAAGAGTGCCTTGAAAAGTGAGAGAGGCATCCCTCATCTATGTTCTTCCAGTCCCACAGTAAACCATGCTGTGGACATTTTCTACCCACAGGACAAGGAATGCTGATTCTGATGTACAGCAGGTACCAAAGATTCACTCCCTGGCAGAAATGAATGCTTGTAAAAGCAATCAATGTTTCCCCTTGTGTAATCTTCCCTTACATGATCTGGTCTCACAGCAAACCCCTCATCTTAGCATGCAACTGAAATCTGCAAAATTAATGTCAACATTAATAAAGTTGTCGGTGCAGCTTGTTAGAGCTGTGTGCAAAAAACCTAGAGTTGGTTTAGAGCAACTGCTACAGAAAGAGCTTATTGTGAGTCTTCATTTCATTCCATGTAGGAAAGGAAATTTTCATTGCTCTAAGATTCACAGACTGGCTTTGACACCAACACTAAATATAACCAGCAGCCAGAAATAAGGAACAGAAAGAGCAGGTACAAAGAAATGGAAGAAATCTGTAAGAAGCTGGAATGAGGTTAGAATTCTTTGCATCTTTTTATCAAGCATACTTATATGGAAAAAGGAGTGGAGCTGGTGCTGCTGGATAAGCAGACCAATGCTCCAGCCTTTTAGATCTGCTGTTCTTACAGCTCATTTAAAGCCTTGCCTGTATTCCTTGAATCAATACTCAGGCAGCTGTTCTGACAATCTCTGATGGTATTTCTCCTAGAAGGACTGACAAAGGGGAGAGACCAAACATCTCAACAAGGTCCAAAGCTCTCAAAGGTTTCCAAGGCAGAAATGGACAGAAACATCAGATAACAATTGCTGAGATTGACACCACGAAACCCAGCACCTGGTAGTCTCAAGCAACATTAGGTGACTGAGTCAGTGAGAGAATGGATGTGGCAAGACAAACAAGCTAGTGTTTATAACAAAATATAAACCCATTTACATATATAATTTCCCTGTTATAAATTACAATTTTACCTTTAAATACCCACATCAGGAATGCTACAAAAATCTGAATCCTGAATAGATCCAATAAAAACTGGATACAAGTCAAATTTGAAAGTACCTATTCCTTCTTCCCCTCACCTTTTATTCATCTAGGAAAAGGAAATTTCACAATCAAATGATTTCATAAAAAGCAAGTTTCATAAAAGAGTTAAAAAACAAGTCAGATAAATGAAAGCAGGTACTACTCCACCTCCCAGAGTAAACACACTAATGGAGGGATAATTAATCCATTAAGACACGGGCTACAACAAGACAATGAAACTGAACATAGAAACATCAATTTTATAACTCACTGTGCTATAATTATTCTCTGGCTCAGTGAATGCATATACCCTTTCAGAAACCTACTGTGCATTTCATCTTACACAAAGGATTAAATCTTTAACCCACACACAGGAAATACAGCCTTCTGTAACGTTCCCACATTACTCCCTGCACACTGCTAGATACTGCTCATTTATAGTAAAATCTGACTATTTGCAACATCTGAGGAATGTTGTCTGAATGGCTTTTTTTTCAGATATGTGTATGTATCTCTGACCCGACTACATCTTCCTCAACCACACATCCAAGAGTATAATACATGCCTAAGAAGCAACCTAAACTATTCATGAGGAAAGCTGGGAAGAATTCAAAGATCTTTAGTGTGAATGCTAATCATGATGTATAATTGGAGGACAAAGGTATTTCCTTTTAAAACTCAGGAATAGGAATGACCCCTTGTAACACAGCACAGTTTCTAGTATAAGATATCTAAACACATTTTCCAAGCAACATTCACCCAATTAAAATCACACAAAAAAACCCCAATTCAAATTATTGTGATTCAAGAGTTTCATTCATATCTACTACAGCTCCTGACTATAAACCAATTTACACAGCAGATACTCTCTGTTCTCTCTCCATGCATAGGACACCCAGTGCTGTGAAGAGGAGTTTCTATACATAGGGAGATGGAATCCAAATTAATCCTGTAGAAATCTGAACAAAATTCATGCTGTAAATTATTTGTGAGGTCTACTTGGTAAACCATTAATCATTTTTGTCGTACAGTTCTTTCAAACATGGCCACCACTTTCTGTAGAACATACTGCAGATTGTGTTTCATTTATATATGAAAATACTCATTTACAACACTTTTCTCTGCCCAAGCAATACCACATGTACACACACATCCAGTAAACTTGCTGCTAACACTTATACAGAGAACCCTGTGAGTTCATTCTGAATTATAATATCTCTGTAAATCTGAGTAACAACAAGCAGAAAATCATTCAAAGGTTTTCCTGTAAAACACGAGGTTAGTAACCAATGGTCAACTTCACTGGGTTCCTTTATCCCTATCAAAAGTAAATCGTTGCCATGCAATTTGTTTGCCCTGAAGCTACAGAAAATAGGCACTGATTCCCTCTGCTCTGTCATTCCTGATCCCATCCTTTCAGCTGGTAAAAGTGCCAGTTTAGTGCTATCAAATGTGAAGAATCAATATGCTGGCAGACACCAGTAGCACGTTGAGCCATCAGACCATAACAGCCTGAGATACGTTTTTTGTTTTTGTTTTTGTTTTTCCTTTTGTTTTTGTGCTGCTTTTTCCCTACTGTCTTATCTGGAGTCACTGGATAGAAGCCATCTATCAATCAAGCAAAGTCTCAACAAGGTTTATTACTCAGCTGCTTGGAACAGGGAATATAGATCAGGCCTCATTATTATCAAGGAATATGTTAGAATCTACTTTTTTTTGCCGTGATTCTTTCTCTTTGCCACATTAACTTAATGGCATAATTTTAATTGACCCACAGGCTACTGACTTACTGAGAAATGCAGCTGAGTCTTCCTATTAATAAAAAGTCCCTGAGCGAATTGGGAAAAAATAACTTGCAATGTCAGTAATATCTGTGGTCAGTATTTTATTTACCTCACTCAATTGTGTTTGTACATGTTCCTGCAGAAACCAATGGCCACAGACCATTTCTTTGGATTCTTGGAAATGTCTTCTCCAGAGCAACCAAAATTTATGATTCCCTCCATCCTAATGCAAAGCAAGTTGTTTTCCAAAACTGTTCTTCAGTGTGTGCTTCTCATAGCAGAGAAAGCGGAATACTTTGTGTTTTCCAACTTCAGTAGAACTAAGTCTGGAAAAGAGTTACCCATCTATTTATGTACATCAGTAGATGTAGGCCACAGAGAGAAGAAGATTTGCAGAGGTGTGGAACTCTTATGTGAGCCAAACACCACCTCCACACTGGATTCATCTGTCCTCATCTGTAATGAAGCTGATCATCTGAAGGATGAGTCAGCCTGGTATAAGGCTGGCACACAACAGTAGTTTTCCTTACTGCTGCACAAGGGACAGGAACTGGGTCTAATTTATTCCCCCTTAAAAACTGAACTTTCAAAATCAGGCAATCCCATTGTACTTTTATCATAATTAAAGACTGAGGCATACAGTGACAGCGCTGCTCTCTGAATTCACAGAGATTCATTCCGGGATTTCATGCTATCCTGTAATTAGCACAATGAAGAACCTTGAAATTCACTTAGCAATTAGTAGTGATGAACAAAAATGAGTTGCCTTTAAGGCACTTAGGCCATATTCACACATCTTATTTAAGAACCAAGCTGCCTAATTTCCACACCTGCAAACTGTGCTCCTGGATCTGGAAGGATGATTCAGACAGCTTAAGTTAGGACTGAAAGTTTTTTTATATCCAAAATCACACTGACACAGTTTGGATCCAAGTGCAGGCACTACTCCTCAGGAAACTGCTTTCCTCCCTGTTGCCAGTCACACTAAGTCCTACCCTGGTGTCTTATTCTACATCTGAGATATGCCATGTCTAAAGGCTTTAAATCCCAGGTCAAATAGCAAGAGAAACCAGCTAAAGGCCAGCTTTGCATGTCATGGATGATGCTGTCCGGAAGGATTTCCAGGATGTGTCAGTATTATATGTGTCAAAGAACCAAGGAAAAATGCCCTGGATGTCAGGAGGTTTGCGAATAACTCTAAACCTGAGAGCAGGAGAAGCAGGTAACCATAAAATGATGCTTTGCATATTCAACTGTTTGATAAGCTCTGAAAATGCAATTTAATGGTGCTGTATAAATGCCAGGATTGTTGCTCTTTTAGAAATGAAAAGATTAAGAAGCAATATATATTGCATTATCCCTCTCCTGTGCCACCAAGGGATGTGCCAACCAATATTCATCATAGAAAAAACCCTCATTCTTCACCTCACCTTTTGCAACTTACACCTACTCTTGACAGCAAATATCTCTATGATTAAGCATATAATCCCATTTTTTTTCTGTGATGGATTGCTGACCAACTAATTAAACTATTTCTATTTTTTATTTTGTATCTGTACCTAAATAGGTGACATCAGTAAGAAGCATTACTTTAATCCCGTTGTGGTTTTATTTTGTGCATGCTGAGAAGGTCTTTCTTCCACATGCTTCCAGAAACCAAGAACAATTATGTCAAGGCCTGGTTCTTTGCTTGGATTGAGACAAAGCAGCAGCGCAGCAGCAACCACCCAAGTGCAAGTGATGGCAAATAAAAAGCCACTGGAATATCTTCAACTTTGTGAAACTCAAATGGTTCTAGATGTTTCATTGATTGATACATATATTTATGATGTCTCAATATGAGTAGATAAAAGTACATTAGTGACAGACAAACCCCCCTTTTTAGTTTTTTTTACTTGAGAAATGCTTATAATATGGAAGCATTAAAAAAAAAAAAAGTATTTTTAGATATATCAGTCTTCTATAAGGAACTTAGCTACATTTTTTCTCTTTCCATGAAATTTTCTCTGGTTTATGAGAAAGAAGATCTCCTTCTGTTTTTAGACTTTTCAAAAGTAAAGAAAGCATACCTATTTTATATATATTTTTATAAACCACTAAAAAATAAGAAAACTCTAATGTTTTTGCAAAGAAGTTCATAGGACAAATAATTTTGGTTCATATTGGTAATTGTGAGCAGCAGTGGGCAAAGGCTGACAGGAGAGTTCCATGGCAGCCTGAGAAGGGAGGCTACCATAGTATCCTGCTGATACCTGTTATTTAAAACTCAATCATACCCACTTTATCACCATGACATACCTTACACTGAAAAGTTTCACAAAAATTGCAACTGATCTGTGTCATTTATTTCCACTCGAGCCAATTAAAGACCAGTGATTGGAAAAGCATTCTCAGTAAATCATTTACGTTTGAACTACAAAGCTGGGCAAATCTGGAGTTTTGTGATAACCTCGTTTCAGTATTTTTAAGCAACCAATAGATAGAAGTGAAACAATACCAAACAGATTAGGGCATTATCTATCCAATTAAGAAAGAGAAAAGAATGCTCAAGTCTTGGATGATTTGGCAAGTAATGCATTTGTGTGCACTCTTTTTTTCCTTTATTATTACAAAGCAATGACTTGGACCCACAATGCTTTATTGTTGTAAATATTAAGCACTTGACTCAGGGATGGTTCAGCTTCATTTCAGTAAACCAGCTCCTATTCACCTCCTTAAAGGCAGGCAGGCATAGGGAGGAGGAACTTTACGTTCAAGGTAAACATATTCACATATTTTTTTGGCCTGAGCCCAGGGGTCAGGTCTTGCTGCCTCTCAGTACAATGGAATTTTGTCACTGAACACAATGGGAACAGGAATGAACCACTGGGCTACAAACCACCCTCCCAGCACTGTAATGAAACAGGGACACAAGACTCTCATCGATCAGTGTGTTACTGCACTGACTAGTGGAAGAGCTGCCAGCTGTCAATTAAAAAAATTTCTCAGTAGAAATGTAAGACACAATATTAAGTCAAAGATGGTTACTAAAGTTTAGGTGTTATCAGTGGATTTCAAGTTAACTGATACAGATGCAAGGAGAACAAGAAATCACCTATTGCACCTGGATATGCCAAAGTACCTTAGAGCATACTGCAGCTTTAACCAAGAAACTAATGAAGACTGTGGATGAGGAATGGGTCTGAGAAACAACTTAGTCTTTATACTATCTTCCTCTGTGACCATGGGAAAAGCATTCATCTTGTTTACTTAATCTTTAAAATCAGGCTAAATATATATTATTCATCTTCAGGCAGGGCTGAGTTATTGATGCCAATGGCTGTGTAACTGTTCACCATTATTTATTGTTATCAGAACTGAAAGCTTTGCAATGGATCAGATAATAAAATCTAATCATTTCTGTTTATCAGTGAGCCAAGCTAAACAGAACTTGATTTTCTTGTAACAAAACTAACATCTGTGCTTTCCTTCTTTTCCTCTGGTAATCCAATGATTGCACCCTCCTACATTTAGACAAGCTATTGAGAAAGCAAATGCATGGAAAGTTTGCCATGGAAACCTGTTGGACTGTAAACCTGAAATTCCAGGGTCTTTTGACCTTAATTTTTTCTCATATACTACAAAAGAGATTTTGAAAGCTGAAATAAGTAGCTAATCACAGTGGCATCTTCTAAGCATCATTTTTATTCCAAGAACAGGAACTTTATCATGTTAAACCCCATATAACCCATCTGCAACCCATTCCCAGTGAACCAGAGATAAATCCCTCTGACACCAGCAAAGCCTTCACTCCATGCTTTGCAATTTGCAGGGGCAGCTGATGCAAGTCCTGGAAGGAAGTAAGGAATTAGCAGTTAGAAGGAAACACAGAAAACTTGTGCCCAGTTGCCAGTCAGAGAGCCAGACATCTCCAGGCTAGAGTATTTCACCTTGAGCACTAGAAAATTGAGATAAGAAGAGTTGAAATTGCACATTTCTTTTTTTTTTTTTTTAATAAAGTGCTGTTCACTTTCAGATGTAGGAAGGTCATTTAAGAGGGTGCATTACTGCAGAACTCATGAGCACAAACATTTCTGAGCTTACCTGTTCTTGTTTAATGGAAAATAGATTGGTGTACTGAAATCATGTGCTGTCCTTTGTCATGGATCTCCCATAGAAACCAGTGCAACAACCTTCTCATTTCCCTCCAACACAAGGACTCCAGAGGAAGCAGAATGTTGAAGTAAGAGTGTGAAAGATCTCTCGACTGTGTTTGTTACAATTTCATATAGAGATTGATGGCAATACAAAGCATTTATGTCCGCATAAAATTACTGCGTAGAGCTTTTCAATAGTTGTTATTTTCCAACACAGTTTATATTTTTTGACTTGTAGAGATTATAATCAAGATACCCCGTGGATCTTCAGTAATCAGTAAGACACAGAAATCAAAGGCCATGAAGAAATACCATGATTTGGCATATTACATTATTTATGCAAGCTAAGAAAAAATAAATAAATTTGCTCTTGTTGGATGAGTGTCACTAGTGGACATATAACCCACAACGGTTTGGCTACCTCCATGAATGATTAATTAAAAGGAAAAATAGTTAATCAAGATAAACTTCTGCACCTAGCTAACAGAGGACTGAAAGTTTATCATGTCTAAATATGTTTCTCATACATTTACTGCAAATTAGTTTTTGAAAGTGAATTTCAAGGTCTACTGACTCTGAGGTTCACTAACTCAGTTTTCATTAAGTTTTCACAAATGATCTACTGTAGCATTATTCTTTTATAGTAGTGGAGATTTAAGGCCCAGTATGAAAAGCAATTATACTGTCAGAAAAGTGTATTTTGACTTACTAAAAATTTGAAAGGTTTCATGAAACTATTTATTTTGGTGTTCATTTGGAGTGCATGTTGACAGTGTTATAAAGAAAGCATTTTCTATCTCTCATCATACCTTCTTGTTGAAAACTTGAGATAACCTTACTTAGCAGATATGTTAAATACCTGTGTAGGTAATAAATACATGGTGCTTTGGATTCTGCCCTGCAGCTGGCCCACTGAATTTATTGTGCTAAATCTGTGTTATATTAATGATGCTCATGTGTTAGTTAAAAGAATATTAATTTTATTTCTGTAAATACTGGAGATGCTTAAAAGAAAACCTGAGTATTTAGCAGTCTGATGAGTTACATGAGTCATGTCATGAAACAATTTTGTCCAATTTTTTTGGATCACTTGTTTCAACTGCATTGCATTAAGTTTTTCCGATTACCTCATTATCTCGCAGAGTGTTATTTTTATATCCTATTGGAGCACTATTCACCTCAAATAACTGTGACTTAGATAATAACCACAATGCTCTCTCCTGGTAAAGGGCTGGGGAAAGCTTAAAATATGAGGAAAGGATTTACCCTTCAATTGTTACATGGCATCTAGGAATAAATTCAGCTGTTTGACTCTTGACTTCTTTTCAGAGCAAGTGACTAAGAAGTATTTAAGGAAAGGGCAAAAAGTGGGTGATAATTGATTCAACTTAACCTATGGTCTTGTTACACAAAAGCCATTGTAGAAGACACAAGAGGAAGAAGGGATGACATTTCTACTTAGAACAGTTACTTCGAAAAGTCAATGCCTACACAGGCATCAGCAACTAAGATTTTTTTTCTGCCTCTAAAAAAAATAGCACCATGTAATTTTTTTTTTATCCATCTCTATTAGGTTACTTCAATTATTGTGTATATTAGTCACGATAAATAATAACTTCTAAATCTAACCTTTTGCCTGGCCTTGTCCAATGGTGTAATCATGTAGATTGACAAGAAATTCTAGAAACTACCAAAAAGGAGTTGAGCTGAGTAGCTGATAGTTTTCTGTCCAGGAGTCTCAAGCCAAAAAACAAGTCGGTGTGAGATGAATGTATATGCAATGCAAGGCTTGTAGGAATTAAGCAGGAGGAATATGAAGTGTTAAACAACTAATAAAAACCTCACCACAGCTTTGTTGAGCAGCAAGACTTGGAGGAATTATGCATAGAAAGTTGTCCGAGATCTGATTAAAATCTACAGAAAGGAAGAGGGCAGTGAAAGGAGGCATTGATCAAATGACAACTTTTGAGAAGGGATAGGCAGAGAAGAGTAAAATAAAGACAAAGGCCTACTTTCAAGACCAATAACCTCTGTGAGCTGCAGGGTTAGGTAGCACAGGTAGCAAGTGTAAAACTATTTATGACACAAGGGCAATTTATGGCAGCATGCAAGAAGTGTGCTCATTTTAGTGAGAGACAAACTTGGGGAAATCCCAAGCACTTCAATCACCTAAAACACAGTAAGAAATGGCACAGAACATGAAAAATATACATTACAAAAGCTGAGAAGTAGACTTCGGAGAATGGAAAGAAACAAAAAGGCCAGGACACAAAGAGAGATGCAGCAAGCAGGTCCAGAAAGTTCTGTACAAGAACATTCTCTAAATTCAATAACACTAGAACTAGATCAAGAAAAAACTGCTCGCTATTACATACAGAAGAAAAACTAGCAGCAAACATTAAGGTTGCTGAAGTATTTAAACCATATTGTTCCAGCCTTCCTTAGAAAGATGAATTATTATAAGAAAGTTGTGTTCAGAATGCAAGCTCCGTAGACCTTTGACTTGTCTCAGCAGACATCTTAGGCTCTTGCACAGTTTTAATACAATAAATGCAGTATGGAAAGTCATGACGTTATTTCTGCCAAATAAATACGTTCACAGTACCGTAGCGTGGTTTCCATTTTACCTTATGGCCACTTGCAAAACAATGGCCACCATACCACAAGCACGGAAAAAGATTCAATTTGAAGACATGTTGCATGGTACTGTCCCTTCCAACTCCTGGTTAAATGCTGACACATTGAGATTTTCCTATTGTTATTGATGTCCCTTAATTACATTGATCCTAGAGGTTATGCACTGTTATTCTTTAAGCTATAAATACTCATTACATCCATTAGGATCTTTACTTCGAGAAGTGGAGAAGAAGCTCTGTAATAACTACAGAAAAAATTTTAGTTATAAGTTATGGTACTAGAAAAAAATTGTCAATAGGATCCAGTTCTTAGGTGTTAGTAATGAGTCTTTTCATCAACAGAGTTAACTACTAATTAAGCCTCCAATCTCATGGTCTATTAGCATACTCAGAGAAGTGCATTGATACTCTAGCACACAAGACAAGGGATTTATTTTCCTAATTCTAAAAGCCAAGGGGCTGTTCTTTTGACAGGTTTACAAAACTCTTCATATTTTTAATAGTTCTACATGTAAGATCTTGCAGTGCAAACAACCTAATTAGGGCTAAAGGAACAGATATAGATTTAAATAGGTTAGTGTGGATTCTTTATAATTAACTTTCCATGAGTTCTGTCTGACTTTTCCCAGCATGGAGATGTGGCTTTCTCTTGGCTCTTCCCTTCTGCATGGTCTGCTCCTCCAGAGGCCATAGATCATTTCCTGTTCTGCAGCTGAAGTAGCACAGCTTCAAAGGCTGTGACTAACATAATTTAAACCATTATCATTTTTTACCCAACTATTATTAAACAAATTGATTTCCCCCCAGTCTCCACGATAAAGAAAATCATTCATTCATTTTGTGTGTTCTTGGAAATCTATGGTTCTTCTTTAAATCACATAATAGCAGGAATTAGGAAAAATGATCATTTATCTGATGTCAGTAAGTTGGGCAAAGCTATTATATTTGTCATCATGTAGGAAACTGCCATTATGTTAGGCCAATTTTTGCAACTAATATTTTTTGATTCATTCACTATTCAAAAATTATAATTGCCTTTGAACCTTTTTAATTGTCCCACTGGAAAGAAGAATATTTTGGACTGTATCTGATGTGACTTTATTAGCATGTTGGAAAAACTTAAAATATGAGAAGATTGTGGTTTAAAATAACTTCTTACTTCATGTTCCTCCTAGCAAAAACTTTTATAGACAAACAGGTTTTGAAGATGGGAAATGTTATCAAGACATTAAAATACTCTTTCCTTTTTATCCACTTTAAAATCTAAAGCACTTCCCCCATAAGTATGGCACAGAGAATGAATGATCTGCCGTGTGTCACGTCCCATCATCCCACAGACCTTTCAACCCCTTATTGCGTATTTTGCCCATGCAGTAGGATTCAGGTGAAAAGGATGATGGTGTTTTTGCCAGCCATAAAGTCTGCATATCTCCACAAAAGTCTTTTGTAAAAGGATATAGAAAGTAATACAATGACATCTGTGATGAATCTGGGTAGTCGTGTGAGAAATACCAAGCTCAGCACACATTCTGGTAAGAAACAGCTGATATCTGTTCCCATTTAATAGAACTGCTCTTGCTAGTAGAATAAACAAAGTTTTTATTTATTCTGCAGTTAGTTATACAAAATCATTTCATGCGAGTGCCTGCTAGCAGAATCTGAAGAAAGCAGCCAATCCTGTTCCTTTTGATGACAGATGGTATAAAGTGGTGTTTAAGGCACCGGTGGGAAAATGGAGAGAGAGATTTTAATATTGAATTCTCCATGGTGCTGCAGTACAGCCTGCAAAGCCAGCTCACCATTCTGTGCCTTTTCTTACCTTTCCCCTTTCCACATTTCAGAGGGGAGCTTTTCTCCCTAGGTGCATTCATCCAATGCCTGCATGAAAAGGCCACAGCACCAGTGGAAGCACAAAGCAGTGTCCCAGGACCAGCAGTGCTTCCAGTTTTATGTAAACTTCTTATTTACTCTATAAAAGCACCGCAGTGTACAAACAGTATTTACTGAGAAAGGCACCCTGGTAGAAATTTTCTCTCTGAACTGTTGTTTTGCCACATAATATGCAAGAGTTTTAAGTTCACTGAAAGGGTTATCTGAATTCCATGGCTAGTAAATGAGCGAGTTCTTTGGCAATAAATTCATGCAAAGCCAGGCCTGCTGATTTTTTGGCTTCTGCAGCTGCAAAATCACAGATGGTTACATGTCATTACTGCCACAGAAGTGCTACTGAATTCACTAACATTTGCCAGGCTGTGCAGAATACTGTACACACAATATGCTATAGAATTCAGGCAGCCCTGGACACCATATATTCAGGATCCTCCACTGTGCTCAGTAATAAACAAATGACTGAATGTGTAGGTCCTACATTAACATCCCTATCTTTGTTCTTCAGATGTCACCTTGTCCTTTTAAAGAGGATTACAATTCACACAATTCACACCCAAGAGGACCTGGTTTTGTGCTCAACACATGGCAAGGTCAAATTAGACATATATAAAGCCTTAGTCTCCAACATGGTGTCCCTGACACTATGTTGTTAGGGATGAGAGTTTGGCCAATCATCAATGACAATTTCGTCCTTGCTTTCCCTCCTCCTGCTGCAGGAAACAAGCCCCAGGCTACTGCAGGCAGTTCATATACTGGGACAGAGCAGGCTCAGTAATTTAGGACCTTTTATTTAGCAAGAGAATGGGCTGTGATCCTTCTTATCCTCCACAGAAAATAACACAGAAACCAACACCACCTTATGTTTGTAATAGTCAGCACACACCTTCTCACTGATTTAAGTTCTCATTTTTCTGTCTCACTTTAAGAGGAATTTTTTTTATATTGAAATTGCACTTGGTAATAACCAATTTACAACTTTTTTCGCATTCCTATTGCAGCCAAATAGATTGTGATCAGAAGTGTTTTAAAACTACAATTCTACTAATGTTATCTACTTGACAAATTGCCCATAATATGTGAGAAAACCAAACAAAGTTATACTAATCCAGACTTCAGAGAACAAAAGTATCAGCTATGGCTCATTTTGTAGTTCATTTTGCTTCTACTCAGATACTTAGATCCTTATCCTTAAAATGGAACAGAGATGAAGGACAAAAAAATACTGAGAAGTCACTCTGTTACTTAACAGGAGCTTTACAGATTGACCACTAAGTTTCAGGCATCCAGAGGGCAAAATCTGGTCTTTATATATTTTCTGAGATAGTGAACACTTGCTGTAATGGGAGATTATAAAAGTGGAAAGAGGTATTACTTTTTTTTTCCTCCAAAAGATAGTGGAGAGTAACTACAGGCTAAGAATTCTCCTTTGCTAACCTGTCTAAAATACAATAATTACATGACTGAGTAAAAGTGATCCTGTGCCAACAGAAATCCACGGCAGCTAATCACACTGCTGTATGGTTGACCACGTACTTAGTGATATAAACAAATTAATTCCCAAAAGATAGCTAATCCAGCTTTTCTAGCCCCCTAGTAACATTGTGGAGCCTGTGCACTAATACCTAACAGCATGTACTTTATATCATTTGGTGGCAACTTTTCCATTAACTGGCAACAAAGGACTTTTCTATTTGGATTTAGAAATTCCCAAAGCAAATTTCTGAAGGGCAAACTTACATAACGCCATTTAATTTGCAATGATTCCAGATCCCAACAGTGTGAGAGCTCCTACTGAAGCCTGTTCTGTTCCCTTTAGCCAGAAATGTGATGGTTATAAAAACAGACCAAATTAGCAATGTGCCTGCAACGCAACAAAAAATGTCACCCCCTCAGATAAAAGATGAATAGAAAAATATACATTCCAACACACCCTTTACCACACATTTTGGTCAGATTAGCATGGAACTGAAAGAAATGACACACAGTTGCCTAATGAGTTCTTGGAGCTGCTCTAAACAAAATACAACCAACCAAAAAAAGGGGCCAACATCCCATTGCCTCGTTTGCAAACGCGTGCCATTGGTTCAGTGGGGGAAGGATCTGTCTCCACCACCCGAGGTTCACCATCTACTTCCGAGGGGCACAAAAAAGTAACAGTGCCATGTCACATTCCTATAATGACATGGAAATTATTAGCTCTCATAAATTCAAATCAATAAAATAAAATAATCTCATATGACCCTCTCTCTTTCCTCCAAAATAAATATGTCAAATTTATCTCAAAAGCTGCTTTCTCTAAGTGTCCTATTTTCCTTTTACATTATGTGGCAGCATTAGAATATCATTATTCTCTGGCAATGGATGTTTAAGAACACTTTGATAGTGTTTAAATATTTTTTTTTCTTTTTCTACTGATTTATTGCCCATTCCAAAAATACCCTGGAGCAAAACATTTGTTTTGGTTTGCGAAAGGAAAAGTCAGAAATATATTTGCTATATTTATCTCAGTCAAACCCAAATTTGAACTCAGTCTTCTGAGGTACAAAAAAACCCCAACAAATGAAACAAAAACATATATACCCCCTCATTCTCCTTCATTCTCTATATTGATACAGAACTTGTGTCTCTGGAGGCATAACCCTTTATTCTTTGAGTTAATTTTTTTCCTCCAAGTGGTTATATTGATAAAAATTTAATATCATGTTCTGAAGTCTTTGACTTTCCCTTTCATATCTTCATTCTTTGCAATTTCTGTTGTGGGACCATATCTAACCTCCACATTCCTTTACCATAGGAATGTAGGAAATAATGAATATGTGCATAGTTAGTGATAAGTGATGAAAACAAGGACAGGACAGCTGGATAAATAATTCTAATTGTGAAGGAAGGTCTGCTGACCCACCTGTAATTCACCCTGCACCCTGGCAAAGACAAAGGGGTTTACACAGGGGCTGAAGTTAGAAAAAGCTGGTCTGGAATCCAAGTTAGAACTCTAAATATTTAAAAGGTAGTTATTAGTGATTGCTAAAAAGTCCTTTTTACTTTAATAACTGTTTGTAATAGAAGGTTGCCTGTATCCTCAGTCTACAGATGGCTGACAAATACCAGCTAAGAAAAGTAGCAAATTCTTCTAATATACCAGTAACTGAACAAAGCAAACAACTCAGCAATGAAAAATTTCCAATCGAAATTTCTGATACAAGTTCATATATTTTGTATATTACTTAGTGTAACTTCAAGAGCCTCCCTCTGCCATTTTGGAATGCTGTTGTTCTCCTGGGGATCTCTTCCCTATTTGCCATCCCAGTGAGAATGCCCCAGCTACTCAAGGGTATCTAAAGCAGTACTAGAAACACTTCTGAACAATTGAATCTTATCTCAAACAATACCAACAAACTGGAGTTAAACAAGTGGAAGGAAGATCAAATAGCAGGGCTTGATCTCAAAGATGTTACACACTTTCCACTCTGCAAAACCAATAACCATGTTGGGAAAACTATCTCATTCAATTTATGATGAATGTTATTCTAGATCCAATAAGCAAATATTTTTGTCACGCTTCTTACTTCATTTTTTATCTTTGATTATCTTTTACATTGTCTGTAGCAGCACTCCTTCATGATCAGCTCTCTGAAAATACCCTCTAAGGGGAAAAGACAAGCAATTCTGAAGAAGAGTTGTTCTCTTTGGACTAACTTTAACTGGTGTAAACTGACAGCATCTTTCATTTATCACCAGGTCAGAGCACACATATAAGCAGTTACTATGGAGCAGCTCATGCATTGCAAATTAACACCTCTGTTTAAATATGACTAATTTATTCACATGCTCACTCCCTTAATCTTAGCCAGAGAATTGCATTAGACTGCAACAGCCACAGAAAGACAAAAAATTAGTTATAAGCAAGCCACACTCACATATATGATTTTGCAATATTTTTAAATACTCTTTTGACACTCAAGTCCTCAGTATTTACAAAACAAAAAATTATACATTGCTAAAGAGATTATTAAGAGTAAATTCCACTAGTATTTGAACCATTTAACCCCCCCACTCAGCTTTCTACGCACAAAACACATATTGGGGAATGGTGCATATGGAAAGCATATGGACTGTGGCTAAAATGGAACAAAGCCACCTTTTTGGTAAGAATTCTGTATTAAGTACTCACATCTGCAGACTAGCAGTGATGGCACTTTAACATATGCAAGTTATTCTCCCCTCTGAATTCAGCCAGTGGTTCTTTAGCCGACAGACACCAGTATGAAGCCATGGTTTCATTCCCAGTAAGTTCATCTGTCTCAGGGAGCAAAGGAGAACGTAACATTGGAATTATGCATGAGAACCAACTACGGGAACTTATCTGGATTGACCAAGAAAGGAAAAATAGCCCAGACATATGGGGTGGTGTAGGAAAAGGCACAGATTCTCCTGTAGTAGCATGGGGCTGTCAGAACAGCTAAGCATAAACAGCCAGCTGAGAGGAAGAAATGTCTGAGAATGAAGGGCAAAATGAGCTGGGTAGGAGGAAGAAGCCGTATAACACCAAGTTGAAAATTAAGGGATTTTATTTGATTTCGAAGGAAACTATAATCCAGCTCTTAGGCTTCAAGGAAGAGGGTACTAGAGAATATCAGGCTAGAAAGGCTAAGTTAAGGGTATGTTTCATGATTTTCAAGGTTGTGCGCTCTCCTTCAAAGAATCCAGAGAAATTTGTAGTGCAAGATGCTAAAAATATTTCTAGATACTAACACAGCAATGCAGATCACATTAACATACAGCTTTGTGAGGAATGGTATATAAATTAGAACTATTTGCAAAGGACTGGAAATAATAAGCTCATATAGAATGATAAATGTGTGTTATTAATGCTCTGTTGTCTTAATTGCAAGGCTTTTGTTCTCTATTACAGAATGAGAATATTCCCTGCAAAACAATTATTCTCTTGATTGTTGGCTAGATTAGCATTTGCCACAGGGCTTTATGCTTCACAAAATATTTTTGCTTGCATGAAGAAACCATGAAAGGCAGGCAGATAGCACACAGTGAAGTCAAAGAAAACAGATCATGTTTGCTCTGTCATTCTGCCTTAACCATCTAACTGGTCAAATATGGATGGGAGTGGAGGAAGAAGTAAATAGAGCACACATGCTCAGTTCAGCTTTTGACGGGTGGGTATTTTGTGTACTATTCCAGGAAAAAATAAAAAAGAAATATGGAAGAAAAAACCAACTATGGAGGCATTTTATTTTATTTGAGCCTCTTCCTTAGCTCCCAGCATCTTTTGACCAAACTTGAAATCTTCTTATTTGTTCACATGCTGCCTACTGCTAGAGTAATAAGAACATCATGGAACTGAAAATACAAGTAAACAAACCTTTCTTTTAAGACACTTATGACTCAGCAGGTTATGATTTTCCAATCACCAGGTGAGTCAGAACTAAGCCTGTGAAATGGTGTTAGAAAGTACAAAACTTGATCCTTCATCTGCAGTGCAAGAATCACAGTTCTTATAATTAAGGAATCCAGGGCTGTGGTTGTAATGGAACATGTCCCAGCAAAACTCCCAGTCTGGTACTTTCTCCCTATCTCAACTTGCTCCTGCAATTTCATTTGGATATAGAACTCAGTCTGTTCTGCCCTGACCAGGGAGGTGAGGCTGTTTGTGGCTACATGGCTGCTGTCTTGGTTCATGTTTATGATAACATGAATCTTTTGTGAAAAGGACAAGAGAAATACAACGGACAGGTCCCTGACTCCAACCCAGAGAGACCAGATCAGAACACACACAGCACTCAAGGAGATATAGAGACAATTGAGAAAACCACCCTGTAAGGTTTATACCCAGGCAATGGACACAAATGAAATCTTGCAGCATTTTTGACAGTAGCAGCAAGGTTAGGGGATGTGTGCGTACCACGGCTTACTGCTAATCGAGATTATCGTCCGTGTTTATTCAATCAATATCAGCATGTCTGAGGGGACTGAAAAGGCACTAATAAGGAAACACACTGTTTAGGGTAAACACAGAGCTGATTACAGCAGCGTCCTCTTGATTTGGCAACTAAGAGGTAAATGGATATTTTTGAGATGCTGATACAATTCACTTGACAATGAGACAAGCAGACAGCACCTTCTGGGCTCTCTGTTACTCTTAGAACAACAATCTTGGGACTCACCATGGGTCTGTGTCAGCTCCTGGCAGATTCTCAAGCCACTGCATTGAGAATATTTAGTGTATAGCTACACTCTGCAGAAGGGAATTCAGACAAAAGCCAGGTAAGTCACCTAGATATTCCTCTCCTACTGTGTATGCCCAAGCTGCCAAATTGTGCAGCCTGAGAGACTGCAAGCCAACAAAGGATTTGACACAGAGAGTATGTGCCATGGGACAATGAAGCACAGAGATGCTCAGAAGTTGGCTCTAAGGTCACAGTTGGATACTGAATGTAAATTACATTATGGAAGTCTATTGCATATCTACTTCAGATTTGCTCAGAAAAGAGAACTGTGTGATTGCTGTACAGTGAAGACATCCTTTGAGAATAAATATTCACACTGTTATTGTTTAAAAGATGAATGATCATATTGGCCCCCAAGAATGCCCTCACAGAAATAATCTGTTCAGACTTTTCAGTCATATATGTGTATGCCATTTTAAGTGAGGAAAGAAACAATCTTGCCTTGATAGAGCTTATATTCTGACAGGAATGTCAGCTACATCACTTGGGACTCTGTCTAAAAAAAGAACTTGGAGGCATAAAATTGAAATCAGGAGGAATTTTGGTAGAGAAACCCAGAGCTGTGATCCTGAGTTGTGAACCTCAGCTGCCACTTGTATCCCATTCATTCAGCATTTTGTGGCTGTAAAGCTGACTAGAGACTAGCAAGTTCTGCTTTGGCACCCGCTCAGAATTGCCTGAGTTTTGACAGAGCTGAGCAACTTGGCTCTTAACCCAGCCAGGCAAAAGGAGACTTGGCATTGCTGAAGACAAAGAAAATAGTTTTTGGAGAATTAAATGCATTTTTTCAATTTGCTGAAATGGAGTAATTCTAATCATTAGCAGAGGTACAGAATGGCCTGACTACTGAATTTAAGACCTCGGTTTTTCTATGCACACAATGGCACAGCACATTACTCTTCTGCTAAAGTAGCCCTGGATGACATTCCATCTGTACTATGATGGATCTCCAGCCACTTCCTGGAACACACTGGTGCAGTGCACAAAATCGAACTTCGTGTTTGTGCCTACATATATTTTGTCAGATCTAGGAACTTAGAAACCAAGACCAAAACTATAATCACAAAGTACTCAAACTTTGTCACTATTTTCTCATCTTTCAGGAGCTTACTGGTGACAATTGTCTCCAGGTCTGGTGGTGCTAAATATCTGCAGTTCCTGTGAAAGTCCAGCAGAGCTGACAATGCCTGACAATTTGACAAACTCTCACAGGAATTTTATACTTGGTGCCAAAAGAATAATATGGGGGAAATGAACATTTGCTGTTTCCTTAGAACTTTGCCACAGAGCAGTATCTCTAAAGAAAAATAAATCACATGGACATCATCCATAGGCAAGCCTGGAAGCTGATACCTGGAAACGCTTTTGAAGTCAATGGCAAAATTTATTCACTTTAACAGTGCAAGAGGGCACACACAAAAGGATTCTTTAACTCTGGAAGTGTGCACACAGTCAAAACCTGAAAAACAGCCACTGAGATCTTTGACAAGGCACAGAAATACCTTGAAATAAGCAAATCCTATTACCATAAAGGAAAATTGCACACGGTAGAGCATTATTTCGTCTCAACCTCCACATCCCTGGAAATCCATCAAGCGGTCTGAGGGAGAGGCTGGAAAAAAAAAGGGCTGAAAAGGTAGGTAGGAACAACACATTTTGTGCAAGAACTGTTAGATTTCTTTCTCCTTCAAGCTTTTGCACATACTCCCCTCACACTGTGGGGAATGTTAAACAGTGCTATAGACTAAATGTCATTCCTTGAGTCACCACACAAGCTGAATAAAGCCAGGAGGAATTGGCCTCCCAAACATTGCAAAGGCAAGGGAGTAAACAGAAGTTCTTCCAAACCCAGGTAAGAAACTGAGGTTACAGCAGACTCGGGTGATCCCTGCTCCACCTGGCTGTGGGGACTTCTCCAGGTTCTAAATAGGGAAGGAATTGTTCATTCCCACGTTTTTGGTTGTGTACATACAAATATGTATGACCATAAAATACACCATCTTCAAAGAGTTCCTTGATAAATTACCAACATTTCAACAAAACAGTTGTAGAAAAAGAATGAAAGTATTCCAAAGTCTATAAAGATGGGTTTAGCTAATAAACAAAACTTATTCTCATGTTTATGCATCATTTTTTATTTCTCTCATGTTCATTTAATCTCAGTGCTGAGAAGTTATACTTTTTATTGAATTACAATGACTCCCAGGCTTAGCAACAATAGTGAATACTAGAAAATGGAAGATGCAAGAACTGTCCTTTTTAGACAAAAAAATATCAGTGATTTAAGTGATAAGCAAGAAAGCTGTGGCAAATACAGAGGTCAAAAGGCATTTACTTATATTATAGTCATATAATGCCAGAGGAGATATTTCATCTTTGTCATCTCCTTTCTTCCTTACAGCAGACAGAAAACACAGAGGTATATAATTTTTATTAGTAAAATGTTTGAAAGTTACTCCCAGAGTCACATTAAAAAAGCCCAAAACAAAACAAAACAACAATAACAACAAAAAAAAGGGCACCAAAAAAATCCCCCCAAACAATGAAACAAAACCAAAACAAAAGAAAACCCAAGAGACAAATCCTAAACATATGGTGGTAGAATTCAAATACTTCTTTTCTCTTTATTCACAGTAAACTACTTATATTGACATACAAGCTACAAATGTCAGTGTCTAACGTATCAAATATGCAATAAATAGTGTTATACTGTAATAGCTAAAAGTTTCATCTTCTTCATGTAAAGATGAATGTACTCTTTAAGTGGAAGAGGCAATCATAAGGAATGCATCGCTAGGGCTATTTACTATTTGTTATTGGTAGTCCAACATTTCCAAGTGTGTTTGGAAGGAATATTTGGACAGTGTAATCAGCGGTTTTAAAGATTGTCCTGGTATTGTTTACAGACTCCAAGCAGAAGTGTTATTTCTAATAATTTAGGGCACCGTTCTCAAAATTCTCCTGTCTAACAGTTGTGCCTCATGTCTCTCTCACAATTCACACATGTACCCCATTTTACAACCTCTCTTAAACCTGGTCATTCCAATCCTTATCCCACCACCCACCCCACTTTTACTAGTCTCAAAAGTGCCTCTGCAAACCAAATGCCAACAGCACCACTCTGCTATTCACCCCTCCTCCTCTTCTGTCCATTGCCTACAGGTAAATATCACATTACTCACTGTCATGCAAACAGTACATGCAGAAGTAGCTTCTTAGAGGCCAGACTACATGGTGTTCTTACACAAATATCAAATGGGCCTTCAGGATTTTGCAAATGAAGGAACTACATTTGTGGCAAAAAAATAATAACCCAATCCCCAATCTTCTCCCATATGAAAAGAAGCCACAGTTTATCTTGAGACTGGCACAATTTTCTTAAATCTCTGCACCTTCAGACTAGCTAGTAATCCTCAGGAAGGTCAACTCATCCAAACCACCCCTGCCTTTTTCATGTGATAAGCTCAAACCAACACATCAAACCCAAAATACAATGTAAATATTCTATCATTTAACTGCCAGTCGAAATAATTTCTACAATATTATAGAAATCTTTTGATTAATATCAAAACATTTACAGATATTTACTTTCTTCAAAACTTAAGCTCATCCCCTCCCATTCCAGTCTTTCCATCCTACAGCCATGATTGAATGGAAGCAAAGTATCACTCATATCTCTGTGTAAGGGGTGCACCAGGAAAGAAACAATTCCTGTTCATTCAGCTGGGACTTCTCTCCTTTGAAGCAACTTACACAGAAGAAGTTCTTCCACACAAATGGCAGGCTCAGTTTAAGATGATGAGCACTGAAAATTGCACCATTTTGGTCAACATTAAGACGAAAGATGTTTTGAAAATACATCATTACCTGTTGAATTAATATTTGCCTGTGCATATAGGCTTATACGTGTGTGCTTACATGTAATTATATTTCACCCTTCCCAGCCTTTTCCTCTCTCACGTTCCCACACATGCATCCTTGGAAAGGAGAAAAACCTTCTGTGTATTTTTATTGGCCTGTCAATCTGGTAACATTTTTTTTCTTCCATAACTGGAATGTCATGTAGCATGTCAGTCTTCCTGCTTTCCCTTTCACCAGAATTAAGCATCCTGCATGACTGCAGAGAAAGCTACTGGGGGAAAAGAAAAGGTAATTTCTCTTCAACATTTAGATTTGATACAAGAGGTGCCATACATTGTGTATCCAGGAAAAGAGACATCATGATCAAATCCAACAAAGTTTAAACCTAACATATCCTATCTCCTGTCCTCTATTAAAATACATATTGAGAAAAAGACATAGATTTTATCTGGTGGACTAAAAACAAGCAGAATTCTTATCACCCTAGGAATCAAACCTAAAGCATCCATGAACAGGCTTAAAAATGAATCTTTGAAGTCTCACTTTAAAACTGAGCCCTGAGGTTTTGGTGACCACCAAAATGTTGCAGCATGAAATTTAGGAGACAAGGTTTGTCAGTACTTCTTTAAAGAAATCAGCAGGTGATGCTTGCAGTGATGTTGGCACAAGGATGCTCACTAACCATTCCAAATTTTCCACTTCCATCCTGATTTTCCATCCATCCGTCCCTTCCCTCCTCTGTCTGCACCCCACCAAAAATATAACACTTAAAATGGATGAAAAAATACAGTAACTAAAAAAGTTCCTGTAATAAGCTGGGAACTGGCATGACTATCTGTCTTTAAGTGTGAGCATTCATAGCTCTGCTTCAAAACCTATTCAAACCTGGATAGCCTTTTTTGGGGACAAATGGGGTTGCTGCCAGTTTTTACCAAGTTATAAAATTTTCAGCGTCACAATAAATTGTGAGACAAGGAGAAGAGAAATTCAATTTAACAAGGAACTCGTAACTTTTCATTGAAGGAGTGCTCAATTGTGGGACAAGGAAGAAAGAGTGAGAGGTACAGTGCACATCAATATCTTATCCCTTTCTTTCTGGGTTGTCCTTGGAGGCTTGTCCATAATTTACTTTCCCAGGGGAAATTTAACACAAGTGTAGCAATTTTTCCTTTCATCCTGCTGATGGACTAAGCCAGCCTCAGAAAAAAAAGGGGAGGTAAAAAAGAAGGAGAAAGGGAAGATCCACAGATATTGTTTACCCTGCAGATTATGTATTATTTTTACCTTCAGATGTACATATTTTGATAGCAGTGCTAACTGTGCACACACAGACGCATACACCGGGGCAGCGTGATCAATGGTAAGGGTCAATAATCCCATTTCAGAAGCAGTTCTGCTGCAGACTGAAATGAAACAGAGCAAAGTCTAAAGTAATGAAATGTGACAGAGCCACATCCACTGCCATCCTCCAAATACAGGGAAAAATACACTTCTACGTGAGGAAATCCAAACTGCCAAATTAGCCCTACTCATATAATAAACAAGGCTACACATGGTATCATCCTTAGAATTTGCCTTCTTCAATTAACTATAATATGATCTCACAAAGTCTGTTTTTTGTTGGAGTACGAACGGCTAACCTTCAGGTTTCCTTGTGAGCAAATAGCCTATCTCATTAGTTCTCAACATTAATCAAATCTTTTATTCCCTCTATATTTGTTGTATCACAGTGATATCATAGCTTCTTCAATTGGTTAAATCCAAAAATGATCTATAAACAATCACAGTGCATTTAGTATCATAATTGTCAATGCATCTCATTACATTGGGCAGGGCTGGTGACAGCTGGCAAATCTGGTTTTGATCTATGAGCAATCCGAGCCCTGGGTGAAGCTGCCCTTCAGTCAATATAAACGTCAGAAGCAATAGCACTGCATTATAAAGTGTGATCACCGAAACAATGGAGCCTCCTTCCAAAGCACTGAGCAGATCCAAGGGTAGGAACAAGCTTAGGGGGTTTCCTGTGGCAAACTGTGAGTATAAGTGCAACAATATTAATTTGGTGGGACTTGGCACGCCTGTATCAGAGCGGCTTAGATGAATAGGAAAACCAGCAGAGCAGACATCAAGGAATTTTACTGCTGGAAGGAAGCTGCATAGAGATGCATCTTTTCTTGTGCTGTCTTTGGGTTTCCCCATGTCACAAATAAAGTTCTGTAATCTGTTATGGATAACATATATTTATATATATTATCCATAAATCCATAAATATATCCATAAATATATCTATTTGTGTAGACCTATATTAGCCATTTACTCATCCTAATCCACCCTTTCCATCCTACCTTTCCTTTTCCCAACTTCTTCTTCTGCAAAGGTGATTTCTATTTCTATAAAATTAAAAATCTCAATACAGACAAGAAATGTAACTGATTTCTGCAGCAATAATTTCAAGAAGCTTTCTGACTTACTTCTAATTATCACAAGGATTTAAAAATTGATAATTCCATGAATTCAGTAAAGCATATGTTCAGTGCATGAAGTGCTAATTAAAGAAAATTCCCTAGAAGTTGTAATTAAAGAATTAACATGTAATGCAGAGGTTTTTGATGGAAATCCCAAAAAATAGGTATTAACTAAGACTGTCCAGTCTTTGAATTGAGGATCTAGAAGCAAAGGTGGATGTACTACAGCTGTCATCTGTGGCCAGCAGACAGCTGGAGAGTTGATGGATGATGAGGGGCATGTTAATCATAGAAAACTGGTCACTGTATTATTTGAACCACTTCAGACTCTGTGGTCTAGATGCAAGGAGACATGAAAGCATCCATTTATGAATAAAAATACCTACAGAACAAGGACTGGTATAGCAATGGAAAGGAACAATCCATCTGGTAGGGATAAAAGTAAAACATCCAAATAAGTGTGTAGATGAGACACAAACATGTAGAGACATCAAAGGTAACAAAAACCACGTTACATATAATCCAGTAAGAGGAAAAGGCTACTCTACTCCTTAAGGAAGAAGAGAAACATGATGGATGATGCCAAAAGACTAATGAATTTGTCTTTTTTTCACCTCAGTCTTTATTATAAGGTCAATTGCAATCATGTATCTATCACAGTTAATATCACTGACAAAGGGCCAGATTTGAGCCTCAAACAGGAAAGGTACAATAATCAGAGTACTTAGGTAAGGTGGATGTTTTTAAACAGGCTGAGTCTAATGAACTTCATCCACCAGTACTTATAGAGCTAAATAGGAATCTCAAAGTAATCAGGGCTAATCTCTGAGAACTTAAAAAGGACAACGGATAAACTGAAAGTCCTAAAAAAAGGCCGGTGTAACGTCTACCTTTAAAAAGTATTTTAAAGAAAAAGGCAACCCTGACAACTGTAAGCCAATCAGCTTATCTTCAATTCATGGAAAAATACTGAAACAAATAACCAAACTCTGTAAGCGCCTGGTAGGTAATGAGAACATGTATAACATCCAACATGGAATTGTCAAGAACAATAATGTCAGAGCAATCTAATTTTCTTCCCTGATAGGGTAACAGGCCTTGTGGACAGAGGAAAAGCATCAGATGTCATTTGTACTTTAGACTCTTTTTGATCCTCTTCCACTTATCAATCTTCTAAGCAAACCATGGAAGCATGATTCAGATGAAAATAGTACAAAGTGGGTGCAACACTGATTCAGAAAATCATACTCAGGGTGTGATTAGCAATGCTCCTATCGACTCAAAAAGTCACCTCAAGTGACAATCTGCATGAGGCCCTCCTAGGGCTGGTAGCATTTAGGATTTTGGCTAATGACAAAGAAAATAGCATCACAAAAGTACTTGCTGTGACAATATCCTTCTCAGAGGCATTATAAATACACTGGATTGATAACAACCAGAGAAATTCAGAGAAACCTTGATGATTTTAAAGATCTGATTTGGAAGCCACGGTGCTTATTCAGTAGGGATAAAGGCAAAGTACTTCATTGATCCAAGAAAAATTAACTGCTTGGGATGGCGAATCACTAACACTGGCAGCCATTCTGTAGAAAATTAAAAGTTACTGTGGATCACAAGCTGGATAATTCATCAACAATATCATGCTGCTCCAGTAAAGATGAATGTCGTACTGCAATGGATAAATTAGTTCTACTTTGCTTGACACAGAAGAATCTTTCTACTCAGCACCAGGAAAGCTGCAGCTGCATTGTTTGATCCAGGCTGAAGAACTGCACCTCCAAAAAGTGAGGACCAACTTGTGATAAGCCAGAAGAAATTCATGATTTAGAAAATACAAGTAAGAACTGAGGTTGTTAAAAAAAGAAAAACAAAAACAGGTATAAGCAAAATGTTGGTAAAAATTAAAAAAATAAAAACAAACAAAACAAACAAAAAACCAAAAACACAAAAAAAAAAAAGTAGAGAAAAAAAAAAGAAAAAAAGAAAGCAAAAAGCCCCAAACCACAAAACTGGTAAACTGCTCTTTGTGCTGATGTTAGATAGGGCAAGACATAAATGACTTAAAGAGCAGCCAGGGAGACTGAGGCTAGATTTTAGGAAAAAAACTGTCAAACAGTAAGAAGCAATAAACAGTAGAGAAGACAGATCGCCTGTGGAAGTTCTGGAATACTCCTGGAAAAAGCTGTCAGAAATAACACAGAAATCTTTCCAAAATAAACGTGGATCTTGCCACACTAAAAGGGTGATCCAGATTACCCAAAGGTCCTTCCCACTCGTGTGATTCCATGAGCCCCACTGAAACGTCCCAGAAATGAAATCCTTGCATGTGATGTTTGAGAGCAGTGAGCAGAATTAAATACCTATCTTTTTCCAAATAACGTATTTTATAAAGCTGAACAAAATGATGGGAATTTAGAACCTACATTTTAAAAGAGATGTTGAGAAACTGAAACAGACACAGCAAGAAGCCACAGATAATACTTGAGGGCTGAATATAACATCTTGAAATGAGACTCAAATACTACCACGGGTTGCATTACCATTACCTTCCCATCTCTGTCCCTCCATCGAAGCAAATGATTTCTTAATCTTTAGTAAAAAATTAGCAACTAGACAAAAAAAATTATATAATCCAAGATCAATTTGACTAAAAATTAGATTTATGTTTTTAACAGTGAGAGTAATCAGACACTGGAACAAATTACCAAAGAAAGCAGTAGATACTCTGCTTCCTGATGCCTTGAAATCAAGACTGGATGCTGTCCCAAAAGACAGACTTCAGCCATACTTAGGTTAAAAGTTCAACCCAAGGCAACACAGGTTTAATTTAACAGTCTGTGATGTCCTAGAGGGATCCCACAGTTGTTCAAAGTCCAGGAATTAATTTAAAGTGAGCCTGAACTTCTTTTCATCTGAACAGGAGGGTCTCTACACCCATAGACTGATATTGCAACCTGAAAGTACTGGCATTGCCTCCACTGCAATATGGTATTTTCATACACTGGGGTTCCTTTCCACAGCTCTATGGACTCAAAAATATCCTTTCCCAACACACAGTTGGGAAATGAAAAAAAAAATATTTAAAAAACACATCCCCCCAAAAACCCTCAAAACTTTTTTTGCTCAAAAAACAGAAAATGAAAAGTTCTAGAAATCTAAATGGGTAATTTAAAGGTATGTTTCTCCTTTTCAGAACTTTAAGAGTGTACTATTTAATGCCTTATTTAGTCTGTAAAAGTTCTGCCTGCTTTAAGAGCAAAAGGATTAATGGTTTCAAATTCCAGTGTGTTGACCTTTATTCAACATTAAAATGCTTATTTGAGCATTCTGCCATGGTACCAGTAAGCCTTTGTCTAATGAAAATTGTAAGGGAAAGAAAGTTTAACTCCCATATGCCCACAAATAGAATTATTTTGCATTAGGAGGTTTAGTGGATCTTTTCTGCGCACACACACAGATAACATTGATGCAAAGAGCACTAAAACCACAGAGTATACAGGTTGAATGTTAGAGCAATATTAATGATGATGAAGAACAAAAATGGTTAAGAGTTCCTGCTCCCAAGTAATTGCCCTGAATTGTTTGTGACATTCAATAATTTTAAGCAAAGTCAAACAAAAGCAAATCATACTAGTTACCTCTGAAATAAATTACAGAATTTTGCTTCCAAATACCAAAAGCCTGATGAAAACTAAAGAAGCAATTTACATACCAGAGTACATGGTGTGCTAAGACAGCAAATCAAAGTGGTGAAGAGGAGGCCAAGATTGATTTTGGGTGATGTTGAATAGCAGAGAGGGTAAGTTGTAAATGCTTTGGCTGACACAGCAGGAAGAGCTGGGGGAGAAGGTAAAGGCATTAGAGACCCAGTGCTGCTGCAGACCTTCAGGGCACCTACTGAACTTAGACAAGTAATTGTCTTTAGAGGCTGATGCAAAGAGAGAAAGTCTTAATGGCGCTGAATCTTTACTACTCTGATATTGATTAAAATAACTACTATGCAAAAAGCGAGGCAGGGCAACATTTCTCTCCAGGCAGGTTCCCATTCTCCCCTCGTCAGCTGAGCAGGAAACAGGATCAGATGCAATCCAGAGCATCAGCCACACAGAGATGGCACATGCAAGAAATTAAGCCTGAAGCTAATTGCCAGCTAAGGTTTTGTGGTAACAGCCTTACCACATTTCAGTAAATCTTTTTCCTGCATAAAAGATTACAGGTCAGTCTTTTAAGTACTGAAAGGTTTCTTGGGCAAAAACAGTTATTACAACAGTTTGTTGAATAAAAAATAAATTTCTCAGAACCTAAAGAGCTAAAATAACTTCCCAAGGATTAAAAGTAATCAATAGCTTATCTAAAGAAGGAGCATTAAGCAAGCACATTTTAAAATGTTACAATAAGTTTGTAAGAATTACAAAATGTGTCATAACTAAAGTTAGTCGTGACTAAGAAATTATGCATAGGACAAGTAAGGAATAGCAGAATCAACACTGCAGGAATGTGCAGGTTTAAGGAGATGAGAATAGTAGACAGGAAAATCAATTTATTGCATGATAAATGTTCATATGCAAAATAGCATGAGCAAAAAAACCCAGCTGTGAAGAATGTGGCAGTGAAGGGGATCAAATCATTATGCATCAGAGTGAATATTTCATCATTCTAATTCAAACTTCCTGTGCAAATATTAACAGAACCACAGGAAAAGAAAAATCCTACAAAGCATGCCAGCATTTTGCTAAAAATACACACAACCACTCCAGAACTGCAAATATAATTCAAAATTCCCAACTCTCTTAGAAGTCTGACTTCACTGAACATAGAATAAATTCAGGCACAGAGGAAACCAGAATGGAGAAGGTAGAGATGGATTTGTTTCTTCCTCTTAAATAACTTTAAATAAACTTAAGGCAAGACAAGACATGCTCACAGTGAATAAAAGGAATAAACTTGGAGAGGGGGGGGGACAGAAAAAAAGTGTTCTGTAAAGATTTTTTTTAAAAATTATGTTCTTTTATTACATACTGAAATTTAAAGTAATTGTTTTAATATTTTTTAGCCTAATACTAAAAGGAACACAAAATCTTTATTTAAAAAATCCAATCAGTGAGTGACTGCAAAAATAATGGTGTCTGCCAAGAGCACTGACGCCTCTAAAGAAATATATATTTAGTTTAGCTTACTCAGCAGTGCTCCAAAAAACTCTAGGAATCATTCCGGGTGGAATATGCATTTTTAATAAATACCAACAAAAAGGAAAAGAAAATCAATTCAACACAGAAAAAAACACCATAAACTTTTTTCCAGCTCTAAAATGCAAGCATTGTCTCAGCCCAGCTCCTTTTTCAGTCATATATAGGCAGTACAACAATGAAACACAGCGAGCTTTAACTGAGCTCTCTGAATTTCTATAGGTAAAAATGATGACACCATATACAACATTCCTATTGCAAGGAAGTGGCTTCCAGGACAAGGACAGGGGGATACTTCCAGTGTCCCATCCTACACCACAAGGGACACAGGGTTTGCTGCCAATCTATACAGAAATCTATCCTTACTTCTGCCACAAATCTCAAATCTCAAATACAAACACTGTTGTACAGTGAATCAAAATATCATTTGCCAGAGTTCATTGTTCATCTCATTCCAAATTTAATGCCATGCAATTAACAAAACTACTCTAAATTTATCTCCAGAGCTTATGTGCAGCATGTTGGACTTGTGAAATGAAACAGGCATGTGGTAAAACATGTTCCTGTTTTTGCTGATTCTCAGCATAAATATTTCCTCCTCTCTTATCAGTTGCCTGAACACCAGCATGCTACAATCAACTTCCTGCTAGTTAGTTAAGATTCTTGCTTGCTTGCCTTTCTTCTGTAAATACAGCTCTCTCGTGCTGCTATTGATCAGTGACTGAAGAAAAAAAGCCCGGACGAAACCCCTTTTTCTTTCCTTTCTTTTTTGTTATTGATATTTTTCTAAAAGGTCCTTTCATCTCCTCCTCTACCAGGGAAGCATAGCTTGATGGAAATACAAGAATAATGAATCTGAAGCTGTTCAACAAACTACCTAGAAATGGAGAAGATCCCCCTAGAATTGAGCCTCCTGGATTTCAGTGAAGCAGCACACACACACTCCAATTACTTTCTCAGTTACAACATCAGTAACTCAAGGAAATTCTGTTCCAGTCAATAGTGCTTTCACAGATTATATGCAATGGGGAATAAGGGCAGAATTTTACCCACTTCTTTTTAGTCATTAAAAAAAACCCCAAAACTCAAGGATGATAAGTAGCACATCAAAATATTTACTATATTTTTATAGTCCAAGATTTATAGCCTCACACTGCTCCTGAAGTCTCTACTTCCAAGCAGTTTACGCTATTAGCAGGAGGGGTTAATTCCAGCAGAACTTTTGAAAGCCGCTTCCCACTTTCCTGGTCATCCCCTGAACATGGGAGTACCAGAGGTAGCTGAAAACAGCAATGTATATTTAGCCTGCAGTGTTATATAACCTGTCTGTTAACAAATGCAAGACACAAAGTAAAGTCATGTAACCCAATTGAAACAGTTCGTACTGGAGGTTGATTTCCCTTGGGAAACTGAAACATCAAGTAAGAAACTGAACCAGTTAAATATAACCTTTTTAAAGGGCAAAAGAATTCAAAGGTAATCAAGGATTTTTTTTCCTCAGAAGGGCATTTATAATTATATTCCACTCTTATTTATAACAACCCTTTTAATGTTGGTACTACAAAGAACTCCACAGAAAGCCAGCTTTGCTTTATATAACAGGATTCAATCTCCACGTGGTTTTTATATGCAAAACATCTTCTACACAAGGTATACACTGACAAAGGCGCATTTCCCTGAAGAAACAAGGAATGTGTTTTCAAAGTGGTTCATGAGGGTTCAGCCATGTGCCTTTTGCTAATATTGTGGGAGACTCGAGAAGAAATCCTTAACTCTTGTTTTGAGAAAATATTGGCAAATGACTCCATGTGCACATACAGTGAACTCAAAACCTAGTGTTTAATTTCCTTTATTATCCTGGAATACACTTAACAGTTTGCTTTAATCTACTGATTACTGAGGAGAAGGCAACAGAACAATTACCAAACTGATTGTTTCAGTTTCTTTCCACTGGTTAAACACATGTAAGTTAGGAAGTAGAAATGATGGGCACGAGCTAAAACCTCATGAACCAGAAGCACATTTCAAAATTCAGCACCAGAGTGACCAGGTGGTCTGTGATTAATGATTTAAGATCCCAAGTTTTGTGTTCATATTGTGTTAGGACACAACATCTCGTGTTACGGAAAAACAACAATGGGAATTTCAGAGTGGGACCTGGAGGTGCACAAAGCCAATGAGAAGGAAATCTACAACAAAGGGTGAGCATAGATTTGGGTGGGACAAGCTCTTGCACAGAAGGTCTGCTGGATGCAGTAGAAATGAATTATATAGAAACCTGCCTCTGTGTATGCTTCCATCTTCTACACATCCAGCAGATACTCACACAGGCTCACACTGCAGTCTGTTACCCTTGAACAATAAAAACAGTGTAAAGGGCAGAGCCTTGACACAGCCAGAGATGCTCTCAAATTCTGCTGCACAGATTAAAAACGTGCAGGAGTTTCCCAGGATGATATAAATTATTGATCTATCCCATTTCTCATGTTGCCCAAATGCTTGTAAATGTTACAATACTAAAACATCTGTACAAAACTACCCTAATAAATTTATTCCACCACCAAAAAAAAAAATTAATTTAATCTCAGAATTACACGAGAGTCATTCTGTTTGAGTAGCAGCAAGCATGCAGAATCCCAGTGTGGATTCCATTGTACATACCTGCTCAAACTCTCAGCAGACACACTCTGAACACCTGCACGTGCCTGTCAGAGGCAATTGGGCCGGTGATTTCTTACCCACAACAGGCAATCTGTTGATACACTATGAAACCAGTATTAGGAGATGCTTTAGTCAAAATGCTGGAGGTTGTTAATCACAGCTTTGGGGTTTCTGACAGGATGTTTTGATAAAATAAATCTATTTTAAGTGACTGTAATGAAATACTAACCAGTTTTTGAAGGGCTTTTAAGATGTTTTTAAGAAGTTTCAGATCAAAGACTCAGTTAATGTAGCCTCCATGCATTAAATATTTAGTACTTATTCAGTCACTTGAGCACTCAGGCATCTTGACATTGTAAAAGGAGGAGAGGGAAATTGAGTTTAAGTCAGTTTTACACAGTGGGATTTTTCAGTTTTTATGTTAAAATCCCAGGCATGTAATTTTAATACAAAGAGGTTTATTCTTCTACAACAGTATATGCACCACCCATTAAAAGAATTCTTTATTCACCTGCATAGATGGGAGAATAAATCCTCTATAGAGTCACTTCAGTAGAAACTGTTGTGCTGGGATTAACATCATGATTGAACATTATTCTGTCTCTGAGCTCTCTGATGGACAAAACCAAATGCACACACTTCTCTTTCCAGAACAAGTAGGCACTTACAAGGAACACATAATTTTAACAATGGCAGATAGATTTAAGCAAGTCCTTTTTAGATATTTGGATTATGTGACTGTAAGATATACCCCCTTTCTAGCATCCCTGAATTCCAACAGCTGCTCTTCACCATCTCATTTCTTCCAATAAATGCTCAAAGGTCTCCAAAACAGATGAGGGAAATGATCCTATTCGGGGACTTATTAAAATAGATGTCTTAAATTAATAAACTGCAGATTATTAGGGGCTGGATATCCAGTCTGAAAATGCAACACTATATATAAATTTTACAATTTCTCAAGCACCACCTTTCTTGTGAAAGCTCACTGAGTGTAGTAGGAACTTGAGGACGACTTCAAGCAGAATGAAGACACTCCTGAGTGCATTTCTTGGCTCACTTGCAGAGGATTATAGACACTAAAATATTAAAAATTGCCTTTGAAACTATTGCCATGACCCACATTAGTATCTATTCTCAGTATCAAGGAAAGGATTGTGCATTTCTATCCTGTTTAACACAAACATGGACACATCCAATTTCTTTGATTTGCACAGTTGCTCTAAGGCTCTTGTATTTCACATTAATTTGTAATACATAAAGAAAAGAAACAACCTTAGCTCAAACACTACCAATAGATGAGAAAAAGAAACAGCAAAGGGTTCTGCATATTTTTCACAGACATTTCCCAAATTTCATCGCAAACATTTTCCCAAAATTTACAGTGGGATTGAAGATGACTGCACCCTAATTTAAAAAAAGCAAAAACTGACCTCTGAAGTAATGGCAGCAATACATATTCCCAAATCTGGTAAGGCACCACCATTGCATGACCCTATTTGTCATAAGTGTCTTCTGAATGTGAAGCAAGCACAAAGGCTGTGTGTCACCGTGGGCTCTGCCAGGACACCAAAAGACAAACAGCCAGTGAAAACATCTACGTGGATCTCCTGGTAACCGCATGATCTCATCTGTTTTTCTCAAAGACTTGTCTCGTTTTTCCCTGCTTTCACTGCTGGCCATGGCTCTGGAGCTCCTGTCTTCTCTGGCATCTTAATTATATAAGCACAAGGTGCAAGAAGGTGCAAGATGATTTTACAGGAAAAAGACGTTTCTTTGTGCAAAACATTAATATTTCTTATGAACGGTTACCTCTGTGCACACCACTGTGAGAAACTCCCAAACAGTAAATTAAGCAAATTAATCCTTGCTTTGCTGAAGAAGAAACTGTGTCAGAACTATGCAAAGAAATCCAAACCACAAGACAATCCTCACCACATAAAGGATGCTAAATAGTCCAATAGGCCCCTCACTGATTTACCCAACAGAGTCAGAATGTATCTACAAGGAACTACTGAATACCTTCATGTCTGCATTTCTTTTGTGGCTTCTTTGATTTTGTTGAGAGTGGAGACCTGTGTTAAAACCATCTAAACAGCCAATAAATCAAGATGATTCCTGAAGAATTTAGCTGTGTGAAAGTAGATCTCTGAAGATTTCCTGCAATCTTATAAATTATATCCTCAAAACTAGCAGGAAGCTTAGGAAAAGACAGAGATAATAATTTTGTTAATTCTGAAACAAACTAACCATCTAGATGTAATCTAGGAGAACCTTTGTTGTAATGAGGCACAGCACAGGATAACTCAGGGATCAGATCTTGTCCTGCTGCCTCTGTCACTGCCATGGTACACCAAAGGAAGGCAACTTGGACAGGGATAATAGTGAAAAAAAGGCCTTTAACCAAAGCTACAGAAACTGAATCCAGCATTATGAAATACTTAGCTTGACTGTGGCACTTTCAGATGCTCTGTCGATTAAAAATGAAAAAGGAAGAAAAAAGAAAAAAAAATGCAAAGGAAAGGTTTCCCAAAATTAACAACATTAAAAAATTAAATATTCAAATGGTATTGATTAGAAGACAGGAAAGGGAAAATCATCACATATTTTTCCTTATAGAAATTAATGCCATTCAAATAGATTCCAGTTTATTGTTAGTTATGATATTTTGACTTGTAATGAATATGACCTTTTGAACTCAGGATATATCCACATGTAATGCTTTGAGATGTAATGGACTTCTGAAAAGAAGCAATCTTGGCTAAATGCTTGCTATTAACAGGAGAGTTGTTCCAGGCTTTTAGAATTTGGGATCATTTGAGTAAACAACATACAGTCAGTTTACACAACTCTGACAGGGTGAAGGTGTCTCCCAGAGATATTAAACTTGGAGTGTCCCTGGAACAAAACCTAAAATTTTGTGCTTGCATTGGCTGCAAACAGGGGTGCAGATGGGTATTCCCAGCACACGTGATGTGGTATGAAGCTGCTGTAAGGAATTCTATCCACGATCATTGCTGAAATACATCTGCCACCTGTGCTAAGTGCAGCCCGGGAGATCTGATGATGTGTGATCAGCTCCAGAGGTTTACTGTCACGACACATTATTGCTATACAGTCGGCTGTGATCCTTGCCTTATCATCATTATGGGGTATTTTTGAATCAAAGAGAGAATACGTTCAAACCCCTTTGTGATTTCCAGTAAATTTCTGTGCAATACAATTCCCAGAAAAGCCCAATGTTCTGAACTGCCTGTGCACATGGGCTCCCTGTTGTGTTAAAGACACATCTCCTGTTGATGTTTTCCAATAAATTATATAGTGTGTGCTGCTGCCAGAGTACAGGCTATTCTACTTTCTAGTACATGGAGCAACTTCTGAAGCTAATCAAAGAAGGTGTCTTTTGTGAATTCATATTTTAGGGATGTTAATCGTCATCAGTCCAAGGTCTTTCTAAAACTCTTGTTGGAGTCAGCATTATTTCATGTAAAGTTAATATTTGTGACTGTATGAAAGAAAAGAGAGCTCATCTGCATTTCAAAAATTACATAGACATAAAAAAGGGTCACTACCCTAAGTTATTTTAAAAAAGGGATTTGGGAGCAATTACTCCGTGGTCACCAGTTGCAGGAGAGAATTTTTGAGCAAGTTTTCAGATTGAACATGTCAGGAAATTTGTGCCATTAAATGTAAATACATGAAACTGGGATGGAAATAATTTCTAGAATCCAATTTGGTAAAAAAATGAACACAGGTGCAGCTCTTATCAGATAAGGAAAGACAGATGACAACAGGAAAGGTTTTGACATGCAGTTCTCATTCACTTCTACCAAAAGTTTGCTTGGTTGGTACAGGAGATTCTGGAGATGGCTGCTACAGGAACCATCAGTTTACTTCTCTTGGTACTACCTGATGGTTCATACTGACTTTGTATGTATCTAGAAGGGGAAGTGGTTGCTGTCCAGGAGTTTTGCAATACATTGATTTTCCCTTTTTTTTCTGATTTACCTTTCTAATAAGCAGAGAGAGAGCGGCATACATAAATTCATTGTATTTTAACATACATAAATTCACTGTAGTTCTAAAGGAAGTCCAGATTTCTAAAAGAAGAGTTTGTATTTGTCTGTATTTCTCTGGGAAGATGAAAAATCTGAGATTTCAGAGACCACAGACATTCTGCTTCATTATTGTCATAGCAACAAATGATCTTGAAGCACTGTATGCAACATCTATAGCCATTTGCAGTATAGCTCTAGCTACTAACTTGTTTCTGTTAATGGCTGGCATGAACCAGTCTCCATAATCTCTGCAATTTAATTGATGAACCGCAAAACAAATGGTCATAGTTAATAAAATTATATTTTGCCATCTGTGTCCAGTAATGAGAAAATCTGAATTATAGGAATGAAAAAGAATGAAGTTTTCTTCCAAACAGATCAATGCATCCCACCTCTTTGTCAGCATTAAATTAAATGTTATCTGGTGCTGTGTATTTCCCTCCTTGGTTGCCATGGCTAATGGGAGTTTCAGCCAAGATGGACAAGAATTCTGTTTGACCATGGGGAATACAATACCTTTTCCTCTGTTTTCCTAAGAGTCTGTGTAGTATGAGTCTACAATCTTATTTGGTCTGAGTACATCCAAGTCTCACTTAGAGGAGGACAATTTTGTTCAGCTCTGCAGTGTTATTTGCTGTTACAAAACCATATCTATTTCTATAAAAGAAATCTAGAGGATATGTGCAGTTTTATTCCTAAAGCTTTGAAGGATTTCAAAATCAGCTGGAGCTGAAGGCAAATCTGGTGCTGCCACAGTATCTTGTAAGGATGATTACAACAGCAGAAAAGTACACCTTTGGAACACATATTCTGTTTTCCTGAGTTCACATTCTGAGCAGTTTGTTCTCTTGAGAGAGAGGATATAAATTGGACTCTCCATAAAGAGGCCACTACAATTTAAAGGTAAAAGCAAAAAAGGAAAAAAAAACCACCCCAAAACCTTTTATAAGCTCTCTAGGAACCTCTGTATCATTAATTCCCATTAAAAGATAAATGGTCCCCACACAGAAGATAGCAAAGTACTTTATGGTGACAACTTGATTACCCAGCCCATGCCAAGGATCTGGACCATTTCCTTAAGCTTTCGAGAGGAAGACAGACTAAGGCAAGAAGGAGATTATATTATATCCACTCACGGGAAGCAAAGAAGATGCAATGCTGCTGAGCACCCTGTTGTGTGCAGCAACACTGTTCTTGTTCTACACAATACCTTTCAGATTTTGAAATATTCATTGTTTGGATTAATATCTATGTCTAGGTCTCAGACAAGTCTTGATGGATCTCACTGTATTGCCAAATATCTCCTCTTTTTTCACCACAGTACCATCAACCTCTGTTTTAGTCGTCATCTGTTAATCTATAAAGTGCCCTTAATCAGTCATCTCTGACATTCCTATAAATTTTCCATCAGACATAACACATTGCTGGCTATTTTTCATTCTCAGAAGGCAAATAAGAAAAACATACTTGAGGTCTTGAATCATATAAGCTGTGCAAAATAGCAGACTCCATTTCTAGTACTTTCTTTCCTGAAAACCACAGCCATAATTTGAGAAGCTCAGCAGCTGCAAATAGGGCCTGGTTTCCAAAACATTAAACTTATTTTTGGGGTGTAAACGCCAGAAATTGGGGTTCATTTTTGTGTATCAGGAGCTCTGAAAAGAGAAGTTTGTGTTTTCAGCTTTTTAGAAGTGGATGTGAAAACGTGCTCGGAGTGCCTTGGAAAGCCTGGTCGGCTTGCGCTGTCCAGGGTCCTGACAAGGATTGGAAGACTCGATTCCGCGCTGAACTCCATCTAAATTAACTGGTTGCCATGGCTGACCTCTGAAAATGAACACCAAAGGCTTTCCCACAGGCTGCTTCCAAGCAATCCAGGTTTCTGCAATAGTCCCCTTTCCTATAAAATGACGCTGCAGCCAGAAGAATGTTATGAACCTTAACTCACTGATATTTATGCAATATTTTAGAGGCTGTCAGAGCAAAAGTTAAAAAAAAAAAAAAGGGTTTTCTTTAAAGAGAGGCATGAGATTTTCCCTTTTTCCATGCCGAGAACAGTGCAGCGTTCATAAATATGGAAAGACTAGTTAATATTTTAACTCTAGGCAACATAGATTTTTAAAAAGGAAAAAAAAAAAAGGAAAAACAAACAACATTTAACAATGAGCAGCTGTCACTAATGAATTAAGAGGCTGATTAAGAATAGAATGATGGATATTAATGCATTATTATAATCCACTATAATGCAGAAAATCTAAATGGAGAAAAAAAGGATATATTATGAAATCCTGACATTTTCAGATTTTGAGAAAGTAATAGTCGTCTTAAATTTTAACTAATTAAGACTAAGTGGAAAACTGGATGCAATTAATGAGAAATTAAAAATAAATGGGAGGAAAATTATTTCTGAAAAAGGTTTTTCTTTCATGCCCACTCATGAAAACTCCTGAAATGGATAGTATCTCTCCTTTGTCTTTCTCCATGTTGCACATTTTTAGATCAGATAAGGTGGCTCAGAAAAACACACTTTCTGTAGAAAGGTATGTCTACAATTCTAGGGAATTCTGAGCGAAAATATTTGACTGTGGGCCTCGGGCTGGCTTTTTTTTTTTTTTTCCACTGGAAATGTCATGTAACTGGGGCCTTTTCAGTCCGTGTTCATTTTCTCAGATTGTTCTCTGCTGCCACAGTATGGTGCTCAGCTGCTGTTTGAAAACATGAAAAAGAGGATCTTTATCAGAGACTGCAGTTCTTTTCATGTACCAATATGACTGGTTGCCATGTAAGATCTCTTTTAAAGAGTATTAAAAAGGCTTTAAGCTGTATCTTATATTTCCTAAGAAGTGAAAAAAACAGTTTTCAATTAAGTACCTACCGCTTTACATTAAAAAGCTCCTGTCTCCTCATGTTATTTGTATGTCATTTTGTCTTCAAAACAAAGATAAATATTGCTTTCAGTATTTGTGGATAATAGCAGCACTTGAACAGCAGCAGGCTTTTCCTATGAAAAATACTCTTTTTTTTCTTTTCTTTTCCCAGAATATCATGATCTTCTAAAATTAAATATGTTTGACTGCAACATGATGTCTTAAAATAAGGACAGCACTAGCCTCCCTTACATGTAAGTTTGATGTGCTTCATCATTGCACTATTCTTTGATTCAAAAATACTTTGCTAACAGTGCAGAAAAGTAAGGGTCATTAAAATCACCCTGAAATCAAGAACAGATCACAGGCTACATATAATATCTCTCAGCTGTGCTTTCTTACATATATTATATTTTCATAAGCCTTACTTCCTCTCTTCAGGTACCTATTTTCAAATACTTGGGTCAACAGTAAGGATGCACTCAGCCAGCTGGGGCCACCTTGGTCTCTACTATCTTATAATCTGCATCAAAATATGTTCTTATGTCTTTATTTTCTCATTTCTATATGATATCTCCCCAAATCCCTTCTGACATACAGGCAGAAGTCTTCCTAGAGCCAGCTTTTAGCTTTCAAGGCTTAAGGAGAAAAGAGATAAAGTCTTACTGAACATGTGCATGGCAAGGACAAAGAACTCCAGGATTAGTGCAAATCTCTTATGCAGAAGGCCTCAAATGCACGCCTTACTCATACACTGCTATAAAAAAAAAAGATTGCTGAGCAAAGGTGGGATTCACTTTACACACAGACATTCAGCATATTTCTAGAGAAGTGCAAAAAGGGGGGTTTATTATTATTATTTGTCTGTAGTCGCGTTGTATAGTGGTAGTGCAAGTTCACAACAAAACATTGGGGCGCCAGGCCTAAGAGTTGATTGTTTTGACCTTGAAGCCTAAAGATACCTTTACATACATTAAACTTCATGTCATGAACCGTGCCGGTGACTTCAACATGTCTATTAACATGCTTAAGTTTAAATCTACACTTAAGTGTTTTTCTGGATTGGAGCCACAATACTCAGTTTCCATAAATTACGTGAACAAGATTTTGCCTGAGGTATTTAGAGATTTTAATATATTATAGTTACATTCTAGAGCCGGCATAAAGTTAAATCAATAAATAGTTCTTTCTTTGGTTAAATTAAAAGGCATAAATCCAAATCCTTTGGACTGAGCAGACTTTGTTAAATAAGCCTTCAATTCCAAGGTTTCAGCCCTACAGGTAATGTGAGCCAAGCTAACTGTCTTCTGGGTCTACAGTCAAAGAATAAAGATTAAAATACTGCTCCTGCCCCACAGATGCATTACACAATCACCACTCAGGAGATCTAAACAGAAACCAACTCAAACATAGCCAAAATCCCAGCGGAGTCAATGCAGTGAAGTGCTACAGGGCAAATGTAGTTAATAGCTCCACATAGCACGATTTCCCCTCCGTGCAAGTACACTCAGCATCGCTATCAACATGGTAATTATTGCTTAATGCTGTGCTACAAAGCAGGGAAAACAAACTTCTGAAACTGGAAGTGCAAGACTGAAGGCATTCTAGGGTTTTCTCAGGGTTCTAAGTCCTACATACCCTCAAAATACACTCACGGCCTGCAGGGCAACTAAATAAATTTTAAAACGACGAAAAAGCTTTACATTGGTGTACACACAGGACCTCAGACTTGCTTTTTTTGATGAGGTGATATTAATTGGTTGTGCTATGTTATTTCCCAAGCACCAACTAAATAACAGGGATTCTAGTCAGCACTGAACATGGAAAGTAAAAACACATTCTCCATGTCCCCGAAAGCTTAGGGTGCAGTCACTAAAGGCAAGTGCCTAGATATGAGCTTGAACTCACTGTGTGGACAAAACCAGTAGGTTTCCCACTGGGATTACAGTTACCACGTGGAGCTTTTTGGCACTCAACCAAGCAGGAGAAAGTGCTGAGGACGGGAAGGAGTAAAACCTGCCTTTTACTTGAAATTTGCCATTGCCATCAGAAAAGGAGTCAGACCCTGAAATTCCTTCCTGCATCTGGATGTTAGTTCAGGCATTTCAGGACATCTGCCTGGATCATTAGTGTTTCCTTTCCAGGTTGAAGCCTGGACAAGCCACATGTTATCCCAGCCTTTCTGGAAATGCAGGAGTACATATTAAGGGACGGAGCAAACAGGGAACACAAAAGACAGAAGGACAAGGAAGACAAGTCCTAGACCAGGATATGAAGTTACGTGAAATGGCACTGAGATGGGGATATCGAGTCCATAGAAGAGAACATGACTACCTTGTGCAGTGCTGGTATTTAAAAGACCTCTCAGCTATTTTGGATTTGCCCTTCGCAACTCAAAGAGAAAAGGGGAGTGAATAGGAAAGAACAAAGCAGGATAAGTAGCACAAGAGCAGAAAACAAATACCACAGCTTCTTTCTTCTAGCTAGCTTAAGAGAGTATAAACTAAATGGAAAGAAAAGGGAAGGTTAGATTTGAGGCAAGGAAAGGGCAAGCCAGATGAAGGACAAGTGTGGAGTAAAGGTGAGATGAAGAGTCTGACTTGGAATTACGAAGAACCATGAAGCAAAAGGCCAACCTGAACAGCTACAAAAAGTCCAGTGAAAACTTCAGAAAGGTCACTGACTTTCCAAAAGTTTCCCTATGTGGCTACAAGATGAAAGGGTGCAGTTTGGGACCTGTGCATGAGAACAGTTTGTATAGACAAACTTTGCCACACATAATTCATTTACTGTAATTCCTTTCAGGAACTTTTTTCCTTAATAAAAGGATCATAACATTTTTTTTTCTTCAGATGATTTCTTACCTCAATGGACTTTTTGTGCTCAAAGCTTCTTTTTTGGTGAAGTGCTTTTTCCAAGAGTTTTTTTTTTAAATGGAGAATGGTAGTTATAAAATGTAAGCTGCAAAATGGACTTAAGATTTGAATCCTTCTTCACAATTTAGGATTTTTTACTCATAGTTAGATAAAGAGCAATTTATGCAAATCCTTCTAGAAATTTTTTTAACTTTATCAAACAGTGTTCTTTCTGTAAATTAAGAAATAACCAACTTATACATTTAGTAACCTTGCATGATATTAACTGCAAATGATGATTTTATTGAGTTTTTTTTTTTTTCAAAGACTATATTGCTGCCAACTTAAGCCAAAATATTTCTTGGTTTTATCATAAACACTCATATATATCCTACAGACAGACGGCAACATTCAACAGTAACACAGTTTCACCTATCCTTCCTACTCTGTGATTCCCACAGGCCAGGCTCTCTCTCAGAACTCCCTTTAAATTGTAACAAAGAAATTTTCCTTTAAACTGATGGTATAGAATAGTCCCCTGTAATTTTTCATGTTATTTATATAATTTCCCTGGTAGCACACTGTGCTATTATATGCTATAAATCATATTTTATTTTGGCAAGAACTGCTGGTGGTGTTATTTTTAGGTCCAACTCTGCTTCTGCTGATATCCAATCCAGCTAAGAAAATAGCTGTAGGAACATTTAAAATCTCACATACAGTATTGGGATGACATCCATATTATGAATGTTTTGGGAACAGCAGTACTATAGGAGTAAAAAACACCACTGACTAAAGAGAATGTGTCCTGAACATATACATAGCAGCACTTTTACACTGCTGAGAAATGAGAAAGGGGATTTACTTTTTCTAAACACTATTTCTGTGGCCTTTTTCAGACCAAGTAAATTGCCACAAATTACATTTACATGACATTTCAACCTAGTTACAGTCAAATCCGTTGGAAAACACAGTATCTGACACCAACAGGATTTCAAAGGTACGTTACATCACACAGAAGCCTGTAACTTCTATTTTTTTTCAAAGACCAAGAGTATACTTTTCTTTTACAGAGCGGTTATTACATAACCTAGAGTTGAATGCAGAAATGGGAAATTTAACCTTAGAAAAACTGCCTATTTTCTTTGCTTCGTGCTTTAAAACATTCATAACTGAGCAGTTAAAAACGGACCAGTAGAAAATGGTAGAACTGATCAAGTATTTTTACTGGGGTTCAAAGTCATTTAGATGGTAAATAAAGGATATTTGATCAATGAACCGGCATTGTGACATCTGGTCACACTCTTAGGGCATCATTCTGCTCTCTCTGGTACCAGCATGAACCAGGAGTAACTCATGTAAATTAAAAGCACACACCAAAATGGTGTGGAGTCAGGAGGAGGCGCCGTGTGCTCCAATCTTTGTCTTTCAGTGTTCTATATCTGACTTAAGAGATCATCTCATTTACAGAGCCCTACATTAGACATATTGCCTTCTTGTTTTAAAATACGTGTGTTTAATATTTAATTTAACAGAATTCCGTATTCCAGTCTCTGTGTTCTGTGCAAGTCCCTTTGAGGCTCGTGGTTTGTATGTGCAGTCACAATTCTCCTCAAGTGTAATTTGGAAGCACCATTGCCTAATGGAGTGAAAGGAAGTATCCGGCTCCAATTAATCCTGGTTCTCTTTGGAATGAGTAACGCAAATATTGCCCAGCCACTGTCAGTTTGTAAAGTGGGCTTTAGGAGTTGAGCCAGGCAGTCCAAAACTCATTGAATTTATTGAGTGTGCTCATGGAATACTGGTGGACGTACAGGTCTTGTCAAGTGTCCACACACTTCAAGCACATACATGCAATTTGAACTACCAACTTCAGATGACAACACACTAAAAAATTTTGCCAACTCTGAAACATTGGTTATAATGATACACACACAGCTGTTATTGCACGTAAGACTGAATAAGTATCATAAAATAGGTACTGTAAATGTAAATTGTGCCTGTGCCTTTTAATTATGTCATGCTTTGAAATATTGCATAGTATTTGCAGAGAGACATATCAATAATATGCAAAAAAAGTTATTTCACAATTTTAAAAAATGCTCACAGATTTTGAACGTCTGATCTATTGGGGCAAACCAAAGAAAATCTGAAGTTACCCAAGGCCAATAACAGCAGAATGAAAATAACAGTTTAAATGGTACCTGGGTGACCATCTCAGCTCACTTGCAAGAGAGACTATTTTCAAGAACATTTGGCACATCTAGAATGTGGGATAGCTCTCTGAAGTAAAGAATATAAACATTAAAAGGTCAGAAATAGTACAGCTAAGTTATCCATTTAAATGGGAATGGGAAACTTTGCCATTTGGCTCTGAACCATTTTGTCATTCTGCATCCTAATGACAATTACATGTCCCATCCCAATATTTCACTTTCAAGCTCCATAGAATTAGTGATAGTATTTCAGGGGTTAACGGAGGCAAAGTACTTTCTTTAGCGAAGATATGAAATTAGATTAGAAATTAGATTGCTTTGAAAACATTATATGCAGCAAAATGTGCACTCAGAAAGCCTTTAGGAGTAATCCTCTAAGCATGGCTTCTTGTGACTTGAGTTTTACTTTTCCACAGCAAAGAAAAAAAAACCAAAACAACTCCAAAGATGTGGTGAGATTCTGCCATCTCCAAGAGACACAGTTAAAAACTTTATAATCCAGGGGAACTGAAATTGTTTCAAACACTTCCCCATCCTCACAATCACAGACTGCAGCAGGGGGCTGCAAAATTTCCCTGGAATGAACCTGGGGGGACCAGCAGCTACATGGCAGCTGGACAGATGTGCTGCTGCCCTCACCTTCCATGGGAAAGGCTGCAGCACATCCTGCCTCAGCCCCGTGCCCAGCAGGAGGACTCGAGTTTGTCCTCAGACGGCATCTTTAAACTACCTTTCACCATGTGCTACCAGGGGTATCATCCCTTCGCCAGGAATAGAGCTTCTAAGGGCCTCTTTATGCCAATCTGATTCCTCTTATCTTACATAAGGGGCCAGGGCAGGGACAGAGCTCGCTTTCTTAGCTCTAAATCCATCCTATATGGCACGCAATTCTCCAAAGTACAGCCAGCTTCTGCTTTTATGAAGCACTGTGCAGTGAAGAATGAAGGATCCTGTTTTTCACCATTTAAAGATGTATGATAGCAACAAAGCTCTATGTTAAAATATTTAACTCACAGAGAACTTATGGAAATTGTCTATTCAAGCTCAGCAAAGACATTAAATTACCAAGCTGTTCTAGGACAGTTGTGTGTGGAGAAAAGCCAGAAATGCTCTGAGATTGTAATGTTGCTCACAAAGATTACAGCATGAGCCTGATTCAGAAGCTTTTTTATACAGCTTGGTGAGCTGCAAAATGTTACCATATCAATTTCTGCAAAACATACTGTGTGTGTACATATAGATATAAAAGCAGGACTTATACACAGCACATTTCCTGCCACATTTTGAGTGGCATCTGTTTGTTTAGTGTGCTGAAATATGAAAAATAATATTTAGCAACTACTGGTAACACAATGTTAACAAGATTTACGAGTATAGCTCTGTCTGTCAAAATGCAGATAAAAGATAAATCCTTCTATCTCTGTGTTTTAATCAGTCAGATCAGAGGTTTGATGAATATGCAAATGTGACTGTTTATACACTAGTTTCAGAGTGAAAGGAAACAAATTCAGTTTCATTATAGAACTAATGACAGCTCTGTCCTCTAAGATTAATAATTAAAACCCTACACACATTAAGATGATAGTGCTCTTTCCTCCCAGCCTCTGCAGATTTTACTTTTCTATTTTTTAATACCCCTTTCCCTCATAATTGTTTGTCCCCCTAATTGGAATGATTAATAATTAATGCCAGTTCATGGATATGCAATAGTCATCTTTAGAACAAGAACTGTACTTAACCTACAAAAAGGGTTAAAGAATGACTTCTTTGGTTAATTCTGCTTTTACTCTTCTCTGTATGTTAATTTTTTCCTCCAAGTTTTATGCCACCACAGGAAACTCAATGGCCTGCTTTAATGATGGAAGCCTTTTATTTGTTTCAGTGCAGGGTATACATATGATTTCATTTTGATGTTCACGTTATATGCTGGGTTTCTTTTTAAAGTCCCTGCTGCTGGGATCAGCAGCCTTCACAGCTTTCTGATTCTGAAACACACACTATAAGTTTAGACCAAATCAAATCTCAGAGAAAAGATTAAGAGTGTAGTACAAGTGCATTATAAAGTCTGAGAAAGCAAAAGTTAAAAAAAATATATATTTGAGCTATTATTTTTTAATCTGATTATTTCTGGGTCGACATGGGAGTGGCTGAGTCATTCTTGCCAAATCCCCTGGTCAGGCAACAATTCAGAGAAAGATTACAGCAAAGTGAGCAGAAGTTCAGCCTCACCATTAACCCTTCTTCCTGCTCCAGAAGAACAATGACACTTCATTTTATGTGGCCATTAAGATCTTTACAGAGACCACTAAATCCCTGCTAATTGCAAATCACCAAAGCATGAATTTTTAAGAGAAAATAAAATAGGTGGGTTTTGTGTGTTTTGCATTATTTTATCAAGAAAAGTTATCTTCTGGGTCAAAAACCCCATATTTCTTTCTGAGCAGAAAAGCTCTTCAAGAAAGACAAATTCAAGAAAGAAAAGAGTACTCTAAATATCACATTTCTTCGGTAAAGCTGTTTCAGTTTCATCTTTTAATGTCTTTAGAGATAAACTGATCCTACATAGGAATCTGGCATTGCCTTGCCTATCACAAAGGGAATATTTTATGTGAAATTAAATTAGCATTTGTCTATATTTCAACATGCAGGTACACTTCCTCCTGTGTCATTGATAGCAAGAAAACAAGTACATGTTTGTGGGTGCTTTAGCAAGGACGATGAATTATACTCTGGAAGCATTTAAGGATAGACATCCATAATGAAGCCTGCTGGCTGGCAAGCATGCCTGGTACTTACCACACTGAGCCCCAGCAATTCCCTGCAAAAGTAGTCCATGTTCCTCCTCTGGAGGTTGTCTAGGTAGTGCTGAAGGCGAGTGTAGGTGTAGGGGTAGCAGTAGGCAAACTGGTAAGTGTCGTCCTCTCGGTCAAAGCAAAAAGCAAAGGACATGACATAGTTCTTCCTGTGGTCTGGGCAGCGATAGTAATACACGTTTTTGGAGGGGATTCTTTGCCTGAAAAACAAAAACATGTATGGGTATATATTCATTGACATATATGTACGTGGACGTAAGAAATCTGAACCAAAGAGCTGTGTGAGATCCAAATTTCCTCCAAAGTAAATGAAGTGGAACAGCTGGAACAGCTCAGGTGAGGTGAGCTGGTGAGGAGATCCCAGAACCTGCATTTGGGAGCACTTGTGGAGATCAGGGCCATGACAGCTCTGGGGCCACTGTCACCACAGGGACTGCAGCTCTGCCCAGGTGCCCAAGCTGGCAGAGACACCACAGCAGGGAGAGCATCATACAACCAGGGAAACCCATACCCACAAAGTGAAAAGGATGCACAGGATGACCAAACATCCTCTACTTCACTATCAGGCTGCTGCAACCTCACACCACTCATACACAGGCTCAGGCCAAACCTCTGCCTGGAGTGGGGCTACACCCTCTGTTAAAGGCTTAATTCACCAGCACAGAGAGGAGGCACAACTAATGAAGGAATGTCAGCATAAGGGAACACTGACAAGACTGCTACTGAAATATAGAACAACTTCACATATATATATATATTTTTTTTTTTTTTAAATATCCTTAATAGTCAGGGGACACATATCAACATCTAGCCAATCAATGAAACAGAAGATAAATTCTTGAGGTTAAAAAACAAACAAACAATCTAAAAATCATACAAAAAAACTTCAGGTATGGAAAATAACCAGGTCTTAAAATAGAAAGCAAAGCAGAAAAGGGTATTTGTTCCCATTCCAAACTGGACTACTGCCCTCCACAACATTTCTGGTTTCTCTGACAAGATAGAAATGAATATACATGATGGTAAATAATTACAATAAAGATGTTTATGTCATTGTTATCAAGGTGGTATTTCTTTGAGGAATAACAAATACCTGCCTGCAATCTCTCACACAACTCCAATTATTCTGTTACTTTTCAAGAGAAATTAGTAATATTCCAGAGGTGGGGCGAAAATTTGTTCTATGTATGCAAAATGTTCACTATTTCTGTTTTTATGCTTTATTCATTCCTTAGGTGGAACTTCCAGCTTCATTCAGACAGGAATAGTCTCCAATCATGCCATGCACTTGTAATTTGATGTAAGTAACTTACCAGTCATGTTTGGCAACAAAATGCTACAGTCCTGCAGAATCTACCTGATTCAATTACACAACCTCATAAGCAGGTCTCATCTAATGATTGAAGCAGATCTCAGCTAAACTGGGATCATGGTGAGGGAAAATCATAACAAGATTTACAGACATAGCACCAGTAATGTGTCTCTCTGTAATCATTCCGAGAAGCTGGTCTGCTGCAGAACATCAGTTTTGGCCTCTCATTGCTAACATGAATTAGAGGACAAAACTCTCTCATTATACACAGGTACATGTTTGCCAATTAGCAGCAGTTAACGAGTCTGACCAGCAAGACTCGGAATCTACAAAGAGAAACAGAAAGGAATTGAGATCTTCCTGTGCAAGTAAAATAAAGAACTAGTGATGCAGTTAATTACACTCAGAATAAGAATTTATTTGCCCCTTTTAATGCCCTGCTTCCTGAACATTCTGGGCCTCAATAATTTACTTCATGGCTCATGACTGCACATGAGCCAGGGTGTGTCCAGGTGGCCAAGAAGGCCACTTGTACCAGCAATTGTGTGGCCAGCAGGACCAGGGCAGTGACTGCCCCTGGTACTCAGCATTGGTGAGGCCACACCTTGAATTTGGATATTACAAAATATTTTGTGAATGAAAGGGTTGTCAAGCATTGGAAGAGGCTGTACAGGCAAGTGGTGGAGTCACCATTCCTGCAGGTATTTAAAGGATGTGTAGATGTGGCACTTGGGGACATGGTTTAGGGGCGGCATTGGCTGTGCCAGGATAACAGTTGAACTCAATGATATTAAAGGATTTTTCCAACCTAATGAAATTTATGATTTGGTGATTTTTTTGTTAAATAAGATACTTTCTTATCACTAAGATCTGGAAATTATATTTAAGGCACATGTATAAAAGACAGAAAAACAAACATTTCATTTTTTTTTTAAAAAGTATCAGTAGGGAAAAAATGCCACCAGCCATCTGCATGCAGCACTCTTACCTAATGGTTTTCTTCAGTATCTTAACATATTTCTATCATTTGCTCTTACTCTGGAGTGCTATAGGACATCCCTCATTTGATCTCAAATCAAGCAGATGATATGGCAGTGGGTAAATGTATTCCAGCTCCCAGTTCTCAAACCCTAATGCAAGTTTAAACAGTACGTTGCTGAGTTGTTGAACTTTATTTGTTTCCAAATTAGCATGGGAGAAATAATAAAGGACAAGCCTCACTCTGTGCTATAAAAATTTCATGTAAAATGAGACCAATAGGAGGAAATTCAGGATTTTAGAATGGCTAATGCTAATTGAAATTCATCTGCTGATAGTTAATGTTTAAACGACACATAGTTCTCCTTGGTTCAATAACTTTCTACTTTTAAGCAAGTTGAAGACAACTTTGTTAATGTATTAAAGGCACTTTTGATATTTCATTCCCTTTCCCCTTCATTATAAAAGCTAAGCATCTGTTTTATTATCCACTTTGACACATCACTTTATGGCTGCATTTGGCTATTATGGCTAATCTTGATGTCTAGGACATCTGGTATTGACATTTCACTATCTGGTGTCTGACACAACAGCAGAAACCACCCTCAGTTCCTGGGTTTAAATTCACCCTCTCAGGGCAAAAAGTGCCCAAACTCTTAATTCAAACCATATCTTCCAAAAATAATTATAATAGTACTCCTGTCACTGCTAATCTATTTTTATCTCTCCTAGCACTTTGTCACTGCTAATCTATTTGTGAGTCATATAGAGAAAGAGAGTTAGCGTTTAGATACCAACAACACATCTTTACACATAGGAGCCTGATCAGATTTAGATCTTATCAGGGAATTAAAGAAGAAAAGAAAAAACGGGAAGAAAAAGAAAGAAAAGAGACACAGTGCTAGATATCGCCAACTGAGTTTTTGATAACGAAAAGACATTGCTCAGTTCTTGAATTAACCTTTGTGTCCTAGACACACTATTGT
>NW_008240027.1:1284427-1301295 GCF_000691975.1 Corvus brachyrhynchos | reverse complement strand
AAAAAGGACCCCCACACACTGTGGCAGCAGCTGCTCCTATTAATTTAAAGCTATTACAAAAATTAAAATTAAACCCAATTACTTTGGCTGGTTTATAGCTGGGGAACGGCTTAGTCTGATTGTTCCCTCTGGTTATGGACAAAAACAATATTCCTACCTACAGGCAGCTGCCAGTGGAATACTAATGCATCTAGGGCCTGGCAGGAACAGATTCAGAATGCAGAGTCTAACTGCATTTCTTACTAAAGAAAAATATCTTATCATGGATCTGCAGAAATGCACCAAGTTCTTACGCTGTGAGTCACAATGAAGCCGATTTGTAGTTAGAGGCAGGAAAGCAAAATGATGGTGGAAACCCTAATGCTCCAATTTGTCCCTTTGCATTTCCAGGCAGCTCACACTCAGCAATGCATCCTGCTAATTGATACACAACTGCCTGGACCTCTGAGCTCCTGAATGGCTATTTAAAGGAGAACCACCCCCATTCCAAGTACAGCCACAGAGAATAATGTGCAAACAACTCATTTCCAGTCTGTTTGCAAGATGTATTTAAAGAAATGTAGCTTGATATTTTACATCAGTTTGACATAAATTCAGAATGCCTAGTCTTAAAGATAAACACAAACTCTTTCTGTCCAAGTAAGAAGGAATCACAGAAATGGAAAGCTCCTCTCTATTTTGAAGTCCAGTGCCAGTCAAAGGCTTGAGCCAGTGGATTTGAGTGTCTTCTCCTCTTATCTTACAAGGCAGCATTCCCAACCCAGCAGATTTGTTACTCCAAGAGTGAGTGTGCATGGGCTTTCCTGTTCCTGTCTGTTTGCTACAGTGCAGTCTGGATTCAGGACATTTGCTCTGTTTTGTGCAACAGGATCAAATTTGTCAGTGTACAAAAAATAAAAATTAAAATTGTAGTCCTCATCCCATACCAAAAACCTGATGACTTTAGAGGACCCAGGATTTTACTCTTTGCTACTACAGAAGGCAGAAAGGAGTATAAATGCACTTTGAAAACTTCATCCTAACTATACTTCCAATTTGAATGCAATTTTAACTTCAACTCTAATAATTTTGACCTTAAAATCAAACTTTGTTATCTGTCCCACTTTTATTTCCATTTGAAAATCAAGGCTTTGGAGGACAAACACCGGGGGTAGTGGTGGTACTGCTTTCTGGCATTTGTTCTCTAAGTTTAAAACATAGAAGGGTGCTAACCAAATCCTCTTGTGGCACCACAGCATGAATAATTACAAAACAACAATTTTTGGAATGCTTTTTTATCCCTATTGTATGACCAAAGCAGGGAGCTCTGGCCCAGCCAAATTCCCAATGACTTTAATGAGCAGCATAAATAGTCCTTGGACTGCTTTTAATATGGCACTTGTAAAGTAATTACTCAGTTCCTTGCCGCCACAGGATCGGGTTAGACATACCACAGTCAGTAGAATTCAAAGTAAAATGATGATCTTTGGAGGAAAACCAAAAAACTGCAGGTGCTGTAAAAAATGAATGGCCAAAAGAAAAATTGCGGGATCTGACTTGTAAGGAAATGCTCAAGTTGTGGTGCTGCGTTAGCTGTGGTGACACGCTGGGGGGATCATTTTCAATTGCCATCAATTTGCACAGGTGGGGATACTAAACAAATTCACAAATTTCCAAGCTTGCCTATAGAACTCAAAGGGGTGGGCCTGAGTCATGATCTCAGACGAAATCAAGCCTAATGACCCAAAACCTGATTCAGATTCAACTTTGAAAAATAACCTCCAGGTATTTATTGGCGTTGCCCTAAATACTAGATTTGGCTACTCTTTCTGAGGGCTCAAATTTTAGTCCTAAAGCTGGATGTCCCCTGTCATTAACTGCCAGAAATCCAGCAAAATCTGGACAAAATCTAAAGATGTAAATCATGTGCTGCAAACTCCTCTTCTGGGAGGCAGCCCTTTCCAACTGAAGGCCTTCCTGACTTCTTCCTCTGTTAGTCTAACCCATTATTTTTCTTCTTGCTTATTCTTGTTGACAAGTGGAGCTGACCATCTTCAAAATTCTTAGCTTACTTGTGACAAAATAAGTTTGTAGGGTTTTTTTTCTTGCACATAATTTTATATTTGATTCACAGAGCATGGAGTGACAGTGAATATGTCAGATGGTGTTAAATATTTTTTGCAGACAACTGAATGGGTTTTGGCACAGCTAACTCAGTTTCAGACGCTGCAAAATAAGTCCTGCTTTTATTCTTCCTACAGTGTAGTACAATGTTCCCCAAATATTTTCATAACTTAAGACCTCAAGATTCTCCACCTCTAACAGTGCCTGGTTTCTTCTCCTTAACTGTAAAAACCAAAATATTATGTAATTCAATTTCATAAAAATCAGAAACCCTACACATTAAGCATGCAGCTTACATTTTTTAATTGAAATAATTAAGCAACCTCTATCAAGACTGTTAGGGAATTCAAATAATGATGAACTGCACAGAGATTGCTTGTAGTCTCTTCATTCTTTACAACTTTAAGGAGAAAACACTGCATTTTTAGCCATTTTTTTCTGTAAAATGTCATTAATTCATTAAGCAATGAGAATTTTTTTTTTTTTTTTTTTTTTTTTTTTTTTTTTGAGAGAGAGAGAGAGTTTGCATGTTAAATGTTTATAATAAACATTGTGCTGGGTACCTGCATCAGTGCTAGTCAATATTTTTTTTAATGAGACCAGCATATTAGATGGGTCAGTCTCATTAGCTAAGATAACAAAATATCCTGAATGTACATTACTTCTTTTTCACTACTTGAAAGCCAAAACCTCGAATGAGATTTTGTGAGCAAATGTTATGAGCATTATTTCCCAAATTTTATACCTTGGATACATTCAGGAGGAACTTGCTAAGAAAGGTTTTTATCCAAGCTATGTCTTCAAGACAGTGCAGTGTTCTGACAAGGAAAACTCAGAGGTGAAGAGAAATAATTAAAACATAGCAGTGGGAAATGTCCTTTTTCCTCTGTTTGCAGAATACCTTACACAAATGTGGTCCATCAGGCCAGTCATTCAGGTCCTACAGCACCACTAACAAGACCAGAAAGAAACCTTTTCTACCTAAAACCAGAGGGAACCAGTGGAAGTCATTACTCCTAAGAGTGACAAGAAATGCTGAGGAAAGGCTGTACCATTTGGGAAGCACAGGGAAGAAGTGAAGGGTCATGATTAGGAGATATGAAGCAATGCTGAAAACCTGTCCCCAGGTTCTGCTGGCAGAAATGAAGTCCCTATCCTTCAGTTTGCCAGAAGGAGAATGAAAGGGAGGGCTGATAAATTATAATCTGGCAAGAAATAATTTTTTAAATGACTGAATTAATTTTAAGCAACTTCATATGAGATAGGGTGACACTCAATCCCCCAAATGGAGAAAAGTGTTGTTTGAGGTTCTCCAAACCTCAATTTTTTTTTGTGGGACAAGGTTTCACTCAATACTTTCCATTACTCCTCACTTGTCTATCTCCCTTAAACATGAAACTTGTCCACAAAGGTCAAAATTTGTCACTCTTCTGATAAAACACTTTAATATGTCTGAGAGCAGCTGTCAGCTGATAGCAAAATCCAAAACCTTCTGCCAGCAGCAGGTGCCAGTGGGATTTCCAGTGGACAAGCAGCCAGTTCCCCTTCTTCCTCCCTCCTGCCTACCCTCAGAGCCAAAGCTATACTCCCCCCTCCATCTTTTGTTTATTCTGTCCAGTTGCTAAATCTCAAACTGCAGTGACTTTCCTCTGAAGCAGCAGTTCCAATACTGCAATTATTCTACAGAAACTCCCTTTTAAACTGCAGAGATAATGAATGGTGCTGATTTTTTCTGCTGTCAAAATATGATTTGCCTACTGACCACAGGTATTGCAGCCATGGATTGTTTCAATAGAAATATCTCTATGCAGTGTTTCTATGTGACAAAAATAAAGAGAAGGAGAAAAGCCAACTTTCCACAAAAAATATTAGTTATTAAATAAAATTATTAGTTAGCCGTACATGTGTTGGGATCCTCTGAAGAGATCATGAGCGTAAGAGAAGGATGTGGGGGCCAGCATTTGTGTCCTGAAATGCAGCTACTGGGAGAAAAAAGCAAATACAGATTGAAAATAAAATTAAAAAATACTTCAATTGACACATGAGAATTTGTGATAAGAATCACTAAGGTAAGGAACAAAGGAAGAAACAGAGTGACACACCACTGTAGTTCCAAAGTTTGCAATGCAGAAAAGAAAAACAAAAGGCTTTGGAAGAAATTGAGAAAGAGTAGCCACAAATGCTGTAAATAAGTGGAAAAATTTAAAAGAGTAAAGTCAACATAAATGATGTTGTGCTAGAAAAAGGTAAGGACAAGAAATGTTCCACCTCAGCACAAAGCCTGTCCTGGCTTTGACCTATACCAGACTCTCTGTTCATAAAAAAGCAACTCTCCTGACACCTTCAGAAGACAGTTCAAATATACTGACATCAGGGAGAAAATAAGCAAATAAAATCTAGAAGAACATGTATCTCTGACTGCATTGGAAAAGAAGGTAGGTCAGGAGACAGAGAGAAGGGGACAAGATTGGTACACCATGAACTCACCAGCTTCAGACTGGCCAGGAACAAGGTAATGGAATGACTTAAAATAAATGCCCTTTCAGGCCTTTCCTTTGTCTACTACCTCTGGAAAGAAAAATCGTGCTTGAGAGAATCATGACAAATTTCAGGAAAGGCTGCTTGGTGAGAAATAGTTAATTCCTACTAAGAATCACTTCAAAATATGTTTATTTCAGTTTTTGTTTTTTTGTTTTTTTTTTTTTTTTTGCAACAGACAATTCAAACGAATTCCAAAGAATTTCACCAAACAATTTGTCCATTAGCACAATAATTCATAATAATTTAATATCTTCATGACCAAATTCAGCATTTTACTCCGTAATTCTTTCCTGTCTCCACTATAATCTGACATATAATCCCTCCAGATTATGTTGACTGGAAAACACAGTCTTACAGGATGATACAGGCTGTGAAACTGAGTCCTTATGATGTTTGGAGCATGTGTTGGCCTGGGAATGAGGGACCAAACTCAATCCCAAATTCAAGTCCCTGAACTGCACTACCAGTAGACCACTGGGTCAGCTCTAATAGCCTCTTAGCCTCAATTACCTAATTAGCCTTTTCTTCAGTCTCCTCTTCTCCCTTTCCCATCTGTTCATCTATTCCCACCACTCCCTGTTCTTCTGCAAGAATAATTTTTAAAATCTATGTTAACTTCATTTAGGTTAGTCTCAGGTGACTTCTCCTTGCAAGAATAATTTATAAGTCTCATAAGAGCCCCAACTTGAGGAAGCATTTCAGTAACACATGAATTCTGAAATCCATGTTTAAAATGCTGATGATTTCACAGTCTAAACACAAAGTTGAGATTTTTAATTTATGTCATTTACATGTGAATTTTAACTAGCTAGTAAAGAAAGGAGAACAGATAGGAAAGAGGTTTTTGTCAGTTGTGGCTTGGTTGACACTGAACTGTCCTTAGCAAGATCTGAAACTCTCTGGAGGCCTTTGCCTTCCCAAAGTATATTATACCTGATAAAGATCGGTGCATCTCTGATAGTAGATGATGTATGAGCAGGATAAAGACAAAAGAAAACAGGAAATTATCATCATGGATCAGACTTTGTTAGCTGGGGAAACTTCCCCATAATATTATGCTTTATCCTCTCATCTGTCTACACACAATGAAGACCAAGTTCACTAATTCATTTTTAATGCCCCATTTCTTATGCCTTCTAGCACCTTGTCCACTTTTTCTACCATAGCAGCATCCCAAATGCCTTCTGCTGTGGAACTGCCAATAGCAATTTTCAGGGTTTTTCCCTTTAGTCAGAGGATAACATTTCTGTGTGGTTTACTCCACGTACTAATTTCTCATTTATCAGGAATGAACCTTCCTGTTAGATCACCCAGAAACTTGCAACAGTCTGCTACAGGCTTAAATTACTTGAGTAATTACACGTCATTTGTAAATGTTCCCACCTAATCCTTCACCTCTCTCTCCCGAGATCATTAATAAAGATATTTAGCATGTGACCTGATAGGTAACTTTAAGAAACACAGCTGCTGGCCTTTTACTGGGATGAAAGCTGACCACTTAGCCCTCTGCCTTTTTGTTTCCTTGTCGGGTTGTGATCTATGAGGATACTTGCCCTGTCACCATATGTGACTACTTAGCCTTCGCAGCAGTGTCTTGTGACAGACATTGTCACATGCTTTTAAAAAGTCAAAATACATTATGTCAGGCAGCTCATCTCATAAGCCTGGGAGCTGAAACCCAAAGGTGAGGAAACATTCCTAGGAATTCCCAGGGGAAAAGTGCACCTTGGCATCCAATACAATCAAAGGGAGATAAACTGGAAAGGTTGGTGAGAGAGCCAGAAACACCTTTCTATGGCACATATTGCAATTACACATTTAAGTAAAATGATATTTTTTCCATTACAAAGGGAGCTACCTCATCACAAGGAGAATAAGTGGGAAAGCCCACATCAACTGACTGTCCAAATGAGTCAATCCAGGAAGAGTATATAGAAAGAAAAGGTTATACCCTAAGAAAGAAAAAAATTTTAAAAAAGGAGACTTGAGTTAAAGCCTTTTGCAAGATGAGTGAGTACCAGAAGCTGATTAAGCCTCTCCTAAGAAGTGAGAGCCTGTGGCTGGTTCTCAGCACTGTGCTTACTTTTCCAAGGGTTGAAACAACAAAACCAGTCAGCAGAGAGATGGGAGCTGATGGGAACAGTGGGTGAGAGCACCATGGACTGCAGAGCACCCAGAGCTGTGGCCAGCAAGGAAATGTTTGGCTGGGTGAGCGAAGAGCAGCTTACAAAACAACCCAGCGGCCTCACTAAATGAAAATACTATTGGTACAGTTATACCTCAGGAATTGGTTACTGCTACTCTGAACATCCAACCTGTCAGAGTTCTCTTTGATCCTTTTTAGGAAAACGTTTATTTTACCAATTAATTCTTCCTTTCTTTTTGAGTGGGGTAAATTCTGAGCACTGGTGAGTTAGGACTGGTATCTGGGAAAGGGATGATGTCAGCAGGTGACCCCCTTAAATTCAGACCTGGCCTTTGTTGCTGTCAATCAAGTCCAGGGGAAAAGGGTTATCTAACACTTTTTATTCCTCTCTCTTTCCTGTGTGGCTGTGACTGGGCACTGCCAGGCAGGATGCTGGGCTAGAGGGAATTTTGGTCTGATCCAGGATGATCATTCTAATTCCTTTTTATGGGCACATTCTCAGAGTTCTGAGCAATGTAGTGAGACATGGTTTTCCTTTGCTGAACCTGTTCTCATTAAAGTCTCTCACATCACGATCTTCCAGGTGTTTTATTATTCCCTTTTAAATTCCTGTTTCAACCATTTGCAATGTGCAGATGTAATGCTTACTGGTCTAAATATAGGATAAACCCCAGATACTTGCCAACCCTCTGGAACAGAGCTTGGTTTTAATGAGAGTGCATATCTTTGTTAGCAGTTCAGCTAATTCATTCCTAATCTTCCTCAGAATTCTTTTATACATAAATCATGTGGGACTGATGATTTACTACTTTTTAATTAATCAATTTGCTCCATCTTCTCAATCTCTGATCGTGCCTCATCTTTATTCCCAGAAAAGAGCAGGTCTCAGATAGGTACCTCCTTGTTTGCTATAAAGTCTGATTTATGCTGTAGAACCACCTGATTTCTTTGCGTGAAAACACATAATTTTAAAACATGTACAAGATGTGACAATGTGAAAGCAAAATAATTTAAATTCAGCATGGCAAAGTTTTTATTTCTTCCCCAGGCTACACATCTTGCACATACACAAATTTTATTCTCCATGCTCCTCTGTGAGCTCCTTCAAATTCCCTCCTTTCACCTCCCTCCATTGAAAAACTACTTTATAACACCCTCCTATTCTTGAGAGCGTTGCAGAGTACCCATCTCCAAGGGTGTTTGCATTTTTCTGCTAGAAGGAGAGGCTGTAGGTCTCCCATTTATCCCCTGTGCCAGCATGTGGCCTGTTAGCAATGGCAACACTGCATTTCCAGGGCAAAACGTGCTTTGTGCTGGGCAGCCCTGCCTTTTGTGTCCTTTAGTTATTCCCTTTTGGAGACAGCACTCAGAGCTATCGCATTAAACACACAATGGAGAAAAAAAAAAGAAGCCTGGAAGGAAAATCCTCAGTTTTCCCAGCCAGAAGGAAACAACAAACATGGCAAGCCCTTTTCTTGAAAGATGAAAATGAATGAAGCAGGACTTCAGTACTCTGGCTCACAGACCAAGAGCTACTGCTTTGCAAACACCCAGGGCCACCCAACTCCAACACATGCTAACCTCGATCCCTCTCCGCACTGAGCCCAGCTCTAAGAAAAAACTCCACCTAGATGGCCACCTAGAGATTAAAATCTTTATTTTAGTGAGGGAAAAATGTTCTAAGGTTTTCTTGCTACTTAAATTCTTTGCCGTCTTATTCACATTGGTCTTTTTGCCAGCTGATGCTGGTTCAGAAATAACCTACACAGGCTTTCTTCCCCAAGTAACAGAGATGAACCCAATGCAAAGGTGCTGGCCTCAGTCTACAGGGGAAATAAAAGGCAATTCCCTCCTTCTCTCTTTTCAAACATTCCTAGCTGCTGACCCCCAGAGTAGTATTGATCTAAGAGGAGACTAAGTATCCTGCCCTCTCGGTCACTCCTTATTTACAGTACACATGGAAACATGCAAGCATTTTTTTTAAAGAGCTGGGAGCAGGGGGACCGGGCAGTCAGAATCCATTGTACACACATGGGATTTCTCATCCCAGACACAAAGTTAAAAAAATGAGATGCTTCAAGGGTTGGAGCTGTTGAAGAGAAATTGAAAAATGGTGTGTTACACTAATCTTGTTTTTCCAAACTGTATGCGTGATATCACCCAGGCCACTCCAATTTTTCACAATAATAGTTACTGCATCATTTTTCTTGATAGCCCTTTAAAAAATATTCATTTTAGGAAAACTGTGTGGTTTTTTGTTTTGCTTTTTTTGCCTCTACCTGAACAGTCAGTGTCACAAAATGGAGCAACTGCAATCCTTATGCATATTTAAAAGTGTACTGTCCCATTTCACCGTGCCGAGTTTGTTTAGACTACAAGAGCATTACCTCCTTTACCCTCTTCTGCAATATAACTAGACATGATGGTGAGAGGAAGGGAAATGTAGGATACATTTTGTTAAACTACACAAAGTTTTATTTAGCCTTGAAAGACTCTTCACATTTTCCTGCTGCTGAAGGTAATGACAAAGTTCTAGACACTCTCCTTCCTCTTTAGACCATTATAAAACAGGGTGAGAGAACGCACACACTGCTCCCAGGTCAGCATGGAGGCTGACACCCTGTGAGAGGATGCTATAGGCTGTACACAAGGCAGCTATCTGCAAGCCAGTGATCACCAACGCTTGATATTTGGCCAACAAAAGCATTTTTTCTGTGCTCTTAGGAAATGTAATTAAACTAGATGACACCCTCCTCACTCGTCACCCCTCAAAGATTCTCTGAGCTAAATCTTCAAGAAGCTCTGGGAAGAGGTAGGGAGATTTATAACAAGCAGTTTGAGTTCGAAGTGACAGATTTGTACCTGTAAAAACTATGCCTCCAATGATTTCTAGGCACACACAGTAAGGCTCTAGAGAGGTGACTCTTAAAATCATTGTTCAAATGTTTGCACTTCCAGGGCCTAATCAATGACAGAATCTAAGCAGGTGCTGCACTAGTTGCTAGACCAGGCCCATCATCACATATTCCTAGTACTGTGAAATATATGTGGTGCTCTTGGATTTCAGAAGAGGAAAAAGTGGGCAGAGAAAACCCTAAAAGAAAGTTTTAGGTCACAGACTCCAATGATAAGATTAAAAAAAAGGAAAACAGAAAAGAACCCAAGATGATGGGGCAGCCTTCTATTTTTCTCAGTATTTCCTGAACTGATCAGCACCAACAGCTGTAAAATATAATTAAAATATCAAATCATATGTGGAAGGGTGTGAAAACTTTATGTAAAGTAAAATACTGCCAATTCCATCAGCTTTGTCTTTCTGTTTTGCAAATGAAATATTAGTAAGTAGTAGTAATGCTCCTCAGTTTGTTTCAGGTTTTCACCATGTTAGACCACTCTGCATACAAAACACTGACACCTACAGAAAAACCAGTAGGATCATCACTGCATTTTATTTATATTTGATGTAAGGTTTCCTGGGGATTATTTTACATTTGTCCCTGGAATTCATCTGTTTCACATGTCTAAAGGTTTGGTCCAAATATTAAGTTCAATTTTAGACAAGTAAGGCTTTATAGGACTGGCACTTTTGTTAAAAACAGAAGTCTTTACTGCAATAAGACTGGGGTGTTTAGACAAAGCATCTAAAAATCTTCCAAATAGTGTCAAGAAGCAGTAATATTTATTCTTAAATAAGAGAAAATAAGAGAAAACAACATATGGGATACAAAACTTTTTTAAGAAAATCATCTTCAAAATGCTCCATGTATTGTGTATTTCCAGGAGAATGACAGGACATTTGTCAATATACTTCTAGGAAATATTTTTAAGAGTACTTGACAAATAATATATACAGCTATCAAGTTAAACACACAAATGGTGAAAATTTAGGTTGTAATAACTTTAAACATTTAAAGGCTTTCAAGCAGGAGTGACAATTTCTTATCTTTTGCTTTTCCAGGCAATACCATGTATCAAACATTGTCCCTCTGGTCTTTAAATGGGACCAGAAGGCACAGAGGTGTTATATATCCAAATACAGGTGTGTTAACTACTACAGCCAGCATTTAGGAAATTTAGCCCTGTAATACTGAAGATAAAACGTAAAGGTATTTTCAGTGAAATAGTGGGGGAAATTCAATACACATACACATGCAAATCATTAAAAAAAATACATCAAGCTATTACTTGGCACATTGGTTTGAAGTCGGTAGAAGACTTTGCATCAGTCTCATTTTCCCACAGTTGTACATTAGCATAGCTTTAAGCAGATGCACAGTCCTGTTGAACATGAACCACAGTTTTAAGTAGGATTCATAAATTAGGCTTTAGAATTAACAGGAAGGAAGGTAGATGCCATTTCCTATTCCATTAATGATTATAAAAATTCAAGCACGGGAAAAATATATGCTGAAAGGTCTTAAAAGTTAACAGCTGACTTTAAAAAAGGAAGCCCAGATACTACATTAAAACATAAAAATAGAAGAACAAAAATTATTTCTGTGTTGTTTCATACACTATTTGTATATATAAAAACATAGGTATGTATTAGTTTAGGTCCCACAGCACTAAAAATGAAAATATAAAACCTCTAAAAATTCTTTAGCTTTATTTACCTGCATTAGAACTGGGAGAAAAAAAAATTATTATGACTTATAGCATTTTCAACTGGATGTGATCATGCTCATATTCCTTTATAAATCTCAGTCTCAGAATCATTAAACTTGATGTCCATTAACCATGAGGGCCTGGCTGGTTAAACCACTTACACCAGATATAATCCATGTTCCCCACACAGCAGTGCTAATGCAGATAATGTGGGCCTGCAAGGCTCCTGATGCACAGATCGCTGGAGTCTCCCAGCAGGAGATGCCTGGTTTGTGTTTGTCCCATGCTGCTGCAGGATGTGGACACATCCTATTCTCAGGGGACCAGGGTAAGAAGCCAAGCCATTCTCACTACTCAAGCAAACAAAATTTGAATCCAACTTTTGATGAGATCAGTCTGCACAGTTGCTGCTCTCAGCCAGTTTCTAGCACTCGATTGTTAGAATGCAGTGTGGCTTTCAGTGACAAGACACAGCTATTGCAGACAGCCAGCACAAAAACTGCCTGTCACTGTTATTATTTTAAAATTGCTACTATTAAATTCAAAACAGGCAATATAAATGGAAACATTAAAAAAAATAAAGTATTGTTTTAAATTGAAATCATGAACATCAAAAAGGAAATTAAATGACCTCAGGAAAAATAGGAACAGCACACACCAACCATAACCCAGTGCTTTTTTTTCACAACTGCCTGTCCAGTGCTGAAGCCTCTGATCTGCCATATAAACACACTGTAACTCATCATTTACCCCCCAAAACCCCCCTGATCAGCCGAGAGCTGTTACAGCCACAGAGTGTCCCAGGATTTGCACAGTCAGGAAAAGCTCTTCAAAACTGTGTAGGAGAAATGTTGCAAATCCAAAAATGAAGACCTAAGGAAAGGCTTGTAAATGCAACATTTCATACCTCCTGAATGATGACACAAGATTTCTCTGACAGTTGCCTGAGAGAGAGCTAATGGAGCTGGCAAATTCAAGAGAGATAAGAAAGGCACAGTACCATTGCCTATTAGAACAACAGATTGAACTGGGAAAAGCAAACAAGTCCAGCCAGAAGAGCTCCTGGGCCTTAAAGCTTTCTGCTTTTCTCAACTCAGCCAGTTCATTTCATAAAATATTTTACCTTTCGCTTGTATCCATTCACAATGGAGCATACTTGCTACAGGTTAGTTGTGCCTTTGATTCCTTTTCAGTCTCTCCCAAGCAAACACTCTAAGTGACTCATCTTACATCTCCACTTTTCCCGGAATCGTGTCTCATGATTTCCTCCCACCTCCTTCCACCACCGTAACACATTTCATCAGGAAAAAAAAGCAAAAACCCACCACAGACTTCCTTTGGGAAGCCATGGCCGTAGGAGAAGTGCAGTGTTTTAGAGCAGTATCCGAAAATAAGAATTGTTATCTATTTGTCTGTCAAACCTGATCATCGAAGTAAAGACCTTGTGTGCAGCTTAAAACCTGGGCTATCCCCTAAATTGTTAGGCCACATCCCATCTGACCAGGGAAACATTAACATTAGATTTATAATTGACACCTGCACTAACAGATGAGTGACTGGCATACCTGACTTCAGCACTTGCAGGCATTACTATGTAATACATTAAGGCAATCAAAACAAACAAAATTTTATATTACAGTAGTTAAATTTAAGTCCTTTCTTCTATTTTCCACTGTGTCTGGCCGCTTCGTACCCTGCAAAATCTCATACATTAGTATTAAAACATTTTATTCCACCTCAGAGAATGATCCTGTCTCTATCAATACCTCACTGTATCTCACCAGCTTTTTAAGACCAGTTTCAAGCATGTAAAGAATAATGAAAAGTTCAGAAATTTATTTTGATTTCCTGCAATATGCTACCCAACAGTTTTCTGTTGTGTTATATGACCTTTCTGCCTAGCTAGTGTTTTGCTATTGATTTTAATTACTCAGTTTAATTTACTGCATGCCAACACAAAGCTGTTTACTCCTACTTGCCAAAATGTTGTCGTAGTCTCCCAGAGGAGGGCAAAATGAGAAAACTGTATATGTTTTACAGTTACATGCTATTCATTATAAAGAATTTAATAGATTCACTTCACATAAATGTCACTGCGCTCGCATGTAGCCACTAAACACACCAAAACATCACACAGGAAGGAAAATTCTGCGCCATTCAGAGAAGAAGTAGAATATAAAAGCCTTAATTTATGAAAGGCTTTGACTTGAAGCAGTTTAGATTTTGTGCTTTGCCATTCTTCTCAGAACAAGTGAGGGAGTTAGGACCATATGTTCCCCTTCTGCATAAAAAAATCATGGACAGAAATGAATGAGTCCTAGAACCTCACAGTGATTATAAATGCAGGTAAATTCTACCTTGCCCCATAATCCAGCTGCAGGGTGAGAAAGAGGGAATGCTAATTTCTGACCAGTCTTCTCTGTTCCTCTTCTTGCCACACATCACAGAAATGATGACAACAAACCGCTTTGTGAGAGGATCCTACAAGTATTAGCAGAATGTTCATCCAAGAGAAATTATGTCGGCATAATAGAAGTTGGCAACACTTGAAGATGAAGGAAGATAATTTCTGAGGTAACAGCTGAACCCTTTTACTGAGCAGTGTTTATCAATCCAGTTCCTCTGTGAGGATAGGAAGGGATAGTACCACTGGAGAAACTCTGGACAAGAATCTCTGTCTCTTATTACACCTTGGAAAACCCATAGGTGAATTAAACCTTTTATTTCTTTGGAGAGAAAACATTAAAAAAAAAGGCAATTTCAAAACCCTCACACCAGCTTGACATTTCTGCTAGACATGAAAATTCACAACGAGGTAATTTAGTTCCCATATGATTATTTCGAAACCTACTTTTCATTTTCTTTTGCTGATCCATGGTCATGGAATCCTATTGTGCTGGGATTCTAGAGACCCCAAAAAAATGCCCAAACTTGCTCCAGTGATGAATGAAACTAGCTTTTGGTGCATTTGATCATCTTTGAAAATGTGCATTATACTGACTAAGATTCATGTTTTTTAAACACCAGGTCATCTACCAGCTCTTTGATTTCAATTGTGTTTAAAAATAGGATCATCTGATGATAGTACTGCATTATAAAAGCTTCACCAACTTTGCTCAGTCGTAGAGTGCTCTTGAGGAATGATAAGATCTTTGGACAAAGTTGAATATCAAGATGATACACTCTAAGAATATGAAAATTCTCTATTTGAGTATCTTGTTTACAGAGTGAGAGTCAATCTCCCGCTGAACCTTTGAAAATTGTATTTTAAATTACGGGGGGGAATGATCGAAAATACTAAACCCATTAATTTTTCATACTGCTTTGTATTTGTTTATCGCGGTTTTATGTTTACCATAATATTCTTCCGAAATTAGAGATTTTATCCTGAGACTCTCACCACTACAAAGCATTTGTAAAACTATAAAGTCAAGCTCTTAAAACAACCCTTGCTCAAAACCACGATGATTCACGATGAAAATATGCATAGACTAAAAATTTCTTATGACCTTGATGTAAACCATAAACAGCACAAGTCTTCCCTAAAATCTAGGCCTATGTTTGCTTGGTGCAGGGACAGATTTACTTGAAGGCTTCCATAAGAGTTGAAATGAGGCAGGAAAACTTACCTTATCACTTATTACTTCATCTTCTACTGTACTTTGTACAGCTGAAAGACCAAAGGGTCTTCGGAGGGGAGACTTTTCTTTAGGATACTGGCTGGTAGTTTAGAGCTAAATCTTCAACAGATTCTCAAGTCTAAATAAAGTGTATCTGCTGCCTGTCCAATACAAACAAAGAGCCAGACCCCTCTGAATGTGAGGCAGCAGGAAATGCTCAGGACCAGGACAATTTCATTTGTTCCATGGTCACAGGATCACAGGATAATTCAGGTTGGAAGGGACCTCAAGAGGTCATCCAATCCAACTTCCTTCTCAAACCAGGGTCAGCTATGAGATCAGACCAGGTTTTTCAAGAGGTTTTTCCAGTCAGGTCATGCAGACTCTAGTGACAGTGTCAGTGTCACTTGTAACACAGCAGTAGTGTCACTTGTAATCAGCAGTTAACAGGACACCTGCCCAGCTTGAAGAAGACCTGCCATGACTCTCATCTCTGCCTAAGAGGTGTCCCCTCAGGGGAGGGACTAAAGACTCTGCTGCTGGCTTGGCTTGGACAGGAAATGCCTCTGTCCTTATATACATGGTACATCTTACATGAGGGGAATTTGGAGATTTGTTGGATAATGAAGGATTCAACAGCCCAGCAATGACAGAGAGAGCTCAGCTCTCTCTAACTACCTGTACTTGTTTTCTGCAAAACCTAGAAAGTTCTCTGTGACCTGATAACACCCATCAGATCAGGCTGAAGAATTCCCAATTTACAAGTCTTGGAAGAAGCCAAAGATTAAGACTTGGCTCCTGACATTATTATGACCAACGAATGTATGGATGCATCCAGAGATAGATCTCTTAGCATCCAAGAAATTCAGAAGTCAAAACATAGGAACTTAGAGACCAAAAATGTTTGTGAACTTAGAAAGCTAGACAGCAGCTCTGAAAGGACTGTAACAACTTCACATCTATACTTTGGCTTCAATAACTGGAATCAGGCTCAATTCTAACCCAAGTCCTTGTGAAGATCCATCTTCTAGACCAGACAACTGGCAGAATGTTACAATATCAAATGGTAACAGTACCAAAACACAGTAGACTTCAGGAAAGCTCATTAATAGTCCCACAGAGCTAAAATAAATATGAAGCAAAACTGAAGGGAAAAAAAATTTCAATATTCAAAACCTTATTCCCAAATTCTCCAGGTGGCACTGTGTACAAAATTATACATCTAAAGTCAACATCTAGTCTTCCAATATCTAGTATTAAAAATGCCAAATCTGAAATCATTTACCAGCAGGTGTAATGCTTGTTATAATTAGCAGCACTGCTCTAAATCAGAGTGGTAAATAGTAAATCACAGACACTACTCATGGCAGCAAGCATGATGCTCACAAGTAAGAGTTTCTAGTCGCCAGCCCAACAAGTGTCATACTATTTTTCTAAGTGTATCAGTGATAAGATGCCAAACTATACCATGAAAAAATGTGTCGATTCCAAAATATATTTGGCTTTTCCTTTTTTTACACATGTGCTCTACACAGATCCAATGTGGAAATGGAAGTCTGTTACCCCAGTGCTGTAAGAAATAAATTATATGCACCGCATAGTTTATTGTTCCGTCCTGCAGATTGTTTTGACCACTAATAAGTGATTTTTAAGTAGCATGCAGACATGTAACCTACTCTTCTACATGCTTTCTAGGGCTTACAATCCTTTGCCAAAAGGAAAACATCTTCACACAAGGCTCTACATCCAACAGGACAAGCAAAGTACAGTTGTTTCTCAATTGCCCACAAGTATTTGCAGGGGGACTCTGGCAAATCAGTGACTGCCCTTGTGAATACACCTTGCACCAGCTG
>NW_008240027.1:1216158-1284379 GCF_000691975.1 Corvus brachyrhynchos | reverse complement strand
GCACTTCCACAGCTGCAGTGGTGGAATGGACTTTAGAAGACCTGTTTTCAGCCTTAAGGTCTACTCATGTGCTGCTTTATGATACTTCAGAAGTTACTTCATTTAACAAAAAAAAAAAAAAGCAAAACAAACAAAAAAGCACCAATTTTTTTTAAAAAAATGCAGCTACTTTTTTTCTTTTTTTTTCTTTTTTTTTCTTTTTTTTTCTTTTTTTAAACTATCAGCCTTTTTTCACAGGTTCTGTAATTTATTGTAAACTCTAGTGTGAATCTTTAGGACAAAGTCCTTGATCTTAGGAGACCAGTGAAAGTTGTCCTATACCTGCCTGACAATTCCTTACAGATCATGACTATGAAGGTTTTAATGGATCATGGATTGAATTATGAAATTCTAATGTGCTATGGATTTTTTTTCTTTACTCTAAAATTAGGATTTTTCCCTTGAAAGATCATTAAAACTTTCCCCCATTATTTGTTATGATAAATCAGCCTTTACCCATAACCAGCTTGGAGACCTTTACAATTTCTGAGCCCAGAATTTCCATTTGAATGAGTCATGGTTTTTTCTCACAATAACCCCAATTCTCTCTCCTTCTTAATATGGTTGCCCCTGGTGCTGCATTAGCTAATTCCTTCAAGAAGCCAGCAAGCAGGACCAGGAATTGGAAGTTCAAAGGTCACCCCCAAACTGATATCTCCCCAGTGGCAACATGAGGTGAGCAATGACACAGAATTTCTTTTTTTATTTTTTAATAGATCTAGCATCCTTTGCTGCTGACAAAATTACTCCCTATGACCTTGTAGCATGTAAACATTTCCTATTTTATACAGTAACTATTTTATAGTGTTCTTCTGCTAAAGGAACATGACTCTTAAGATTTATACTCCTGGTTATATCACATCTGAAAATATTTTGGGCTACTCTGTTTATTTATTCCTCTTCTCTTCCTTACTCATAATAATACCCTAGATACCTAAAAATGGTATCACTTTGCTTATATGAAAGTGGGCTGTCTGCCAATTTCTGGAATTTAGCTCTCTAGCTAGACCTAGTCTTCTTTAATATTCAGAAGATACAGATATGTTATTTTAAGCAGAATACATTTCACTATGTACAGATTCTTGGAGCATCTCTATTAGAAGTGCAATTACATACAACACGGGGCTTAACTTAATTTAAAGAGTTATGCACTGCCCAAACAATATAGATATGCTTTTACAAACCTTCAAAATCAAAACAAGCCGAAAGTATATAAAACTTACTGTGTCCACTAAAGATTGTCTGGCTTTCTCCCAAGAAATCAAAGACACTTTAAAATACCAGATATCTTTTTTTAAATGCTCAATCACTCACAGAGATCTACAGAGCTAAATACTTCATGGGCACACAAAAAAACCTCATGTTCAGAGGTTCTTGTTATGACTTATCTCTCTGGAGAATGTATCAGACATTGTCTTTCCCCACTGTAAAACCTTTTTATATGTCTGCTCGGTCTGATTTTGGAAAGAAAAAAGGACATTTTGTCTCTAACAGTCCAATTTCGAATAAGGTATTTATCTAAAAGGAAGATGTAAACTGGGAATATACAGATGCATGTTGTAATTTACTTTATGCTGAGACATCACCTAAAACACCCCTAGAAAGTGACTACTCTGTTTTCTGCTTTTGCTCTATTGTCTCTGAAATAAATTTTCTTACCAAGAAGTTTTGCAAAGATGGTCTTGTGAGATTATACTTTGACATTTGTACTACAAAGTCCAGTTTAGCTTGGAAAATAGATGAGTAAATAACAGGGGTTTAACTTTAAAAGATATACCTATGTAAGAAAATTTTTAACAGATGTTCTCACAGGGTTATTTTTCCATTCATAATTCCACTTCTTAGAATGCAACAGCTACCTTGCTGGTACAAAATAACCTTGTATTATACTATTTCCACAAAGAAATAAAAAGGGAAAGGTAAGTTATAACATATTTCGGAGGAGAAGGAATACTTATGTTACTGTTTCCATTGCAATATCATAGCTTTGCTAATGGCAGCCTGCTGCGCAGTTAAAAAAAAAAAGAAAAAAAAAAAGGAAGAAAGGAAAAAAGGGAAGAAAGAGAACCTGGTTAATTAGGGTACAGTTGCTGCTTTATTGCAGCATTACTGCTAAGTGCACTGAGATGCCTTCCCATAGGCAGGTGCCGGTGGTTGTACAGCTCATTTAGCCTGGGTGAGTAATGTCAGATCAGGAGGAGAGAAAGGCTTGTGTCTTCAAACTTTCAATCTGCCTCCATTATCTGTGATCAAGGTGGAACCACAGGGGAGTGGAATTACTGGCAGGTCTAGGACAAGTGAAGAGACAGTGAATCTATAAGACATATTAATCATCTTTCCCTTCTCTTGGCTGGCGCCAGCCTGTGCCTCCGACTCCCCGGCGCCAGGCAAATGGATTCTCTGTCCCCACAGGTACAAGCGAGTGCCTTTCAGGGGCAAGTCATCAGAATAATAATTACTGACACTGCTGAGATCAGCCCTAACCAGTCCAAAAGAGAAGAGAAAATAGGAGAGAAACACATTTCCTGAACTTTCACGCCGGTATATTTTTGCCGGTATTATATGGCATTAAGATACTTTTCAATTACATTAAGGACTTTCAAATTATATAATTCTAAATCTAGGTTTCTCAGTATTGTAGTAGCATCAGCAAGCTACTGTGAATATTTAAATCTTTACAGTTTCTCTTTAAAACATCATTTAGATCTGTTGCTGAGGTGTGAGCACAGAAAAGTGGATATTGCATCAGCTATATTATGACAAGTGTTAAAACTCAGTTGATATTAAAAAGAACATGATCCTTACATGTGTTCCTTTGCTTAGCTCTGAAACAGAACCACAGGTTTGCTGTAGCTATTCTTAATAATAAATATGAAATAAGCATTAATATAAGGATCACTACAAATGCTCTGCAGCAATAGCCACACATGTACACACATAAATATATAAACCCACAAATATTTTAGAGGCATCAGCATAATTTAAAAATAGCTAATTTGACACGGTATGACTATTCTGTATTTTATTATAACATGGAGCATTTTTAGTGCCTTTCCTCTCCAAAGCATTATTGATAAATACAAACAATAAAAAACCAATAAAATACAGTGCATTATCAAACTTAAATAGAAGAATAAACTCCAGCAAAAATCTAGTTCTGTTTCAATTCAGTAATTGTACCAATATCTAAAGAGATCAGAATAAGATATAAGGCAATTTCTTACATTTTACACTACAGAGAAAATCTTACATTATAACATATTTTACATTACAGCACAGAATATGAAATATTTTCTCGGTCCTGATTACAATCAGTTCAATATCTGACTGTCAATGATACCGAGCTCAATATAAGAGTATTACAGCAAAATGTCAAATTACTTTGCAGAACAACATGACGAAACTGGCTCATTAACATATGCTGCTTGATGAACCCTCCATGTAAATACAAATCTTAACTTCAAGAGTTTACATCATAAAGTATCTGACCTTGAGTTCAGCTGGGAGTTCGCCACACACCTGCAGCCATGTAAGCAACAATAACGTTAATATTTGTGTTTGCCATTTTGTGTTAAGGACCAAAAAAAAGTAAAAGAAGCAGATTCAAACAGTAACATGTGTTCATTTATTTTCAAATCAGCAATTTTGAAGTTTACTGACAGACAGTACAGAGCAAGGAAATGACTTGAAAATGCAAAATCAAATCAAATCCCTGCTTTCTTGGTGATCAGCTGCAGCAGCAGCTCCAAGTCAGCCAATCCACACTCACTATTGATTTTTCTGCTGGTCTTAAGTGACTTTGGACACTGATCAATGTTCTAAAAGAGAAATATTAAATCTCATAAAGAAAAATGCACATCTAACTAAAGAGCAGCAGTGAAAGCAAAAGTTTGCCAAAAGATAAAAGGATGTGCATTTTTAATGGTATTCAGGCTCTCAGAACAGAGACATCCACTCTAAGAGCAAAACTAAGCCATTCCCTTTTTTTTGTGAGAATTGCAGAGTCAAAATTTCTTTCACGTGCTCTCAAAACTATTTAGAATTTTATCTGCCAATATAAACAATCCCTGTGATTACTGCTGTTATAGATGTATAGACCCCTAGCAGATATAAAATAGCAGTGGAAAGCTGTTGTTAGATTTTTGAAGTAAAAGATGCTTTTAAAAAACATTAAAAGTTCAAAACTATTCTATTATTTCCATATCCCACTGTTTATTGTAATTTGCCTCTTTTTTTTTTTTTTTTTAAACAAAGACCACGGATTTTTCAGGAGATTTATCATTAATTTAATGAACTATAACTATTTTTTTTGAACTCAACTGTGTACAAAGGGGAACCTTGATGTAACAGAAAGCCCAGCTAAGACCCTGTGGATAGATACAGTGTATTCAGATATCAGCTGGCGTGACAGTGCCTAATCCTGAGTAACGTGACCAAGAGCCAAGGGAATGCTATTTCTCTCCGTTGTTCCAAACAACAGATGCTGTCAATTAACTTTAAGCAGCGTCCAAGAAAACCCTTTTGTTATATTTTGCGGTATTATGCAGAAAGTGTCACCTCTGGAAATGAGGGAACAAGCTGTTTTTCATTATCATTCAATTGTCCCAATCAATCTGACAATTACAAAGAGAAAAAGTCTTAATCACTAGACACATGCTAGTTGCTGCTAGTTTTTCCAGCTGCAAAGAAAAAAAATGAAAGGAAAAGAACTACAACCCCCCCACAAACAACAGAAACAACGAAAAAAAAAACAAACAGAAAAATTCAAAAACTGTTTTCATATTTAGAGATGTAACCCAAATCATACCTGCATTAGGGTGAAAGATAATTGAATACACACTGTTATGATAGGTATGGGAATAGCCATTGCAACAAATCAGTAATTTAATCAGCTTATGCTGTTGATTTACTGTGGCTTTTATAGAAGTACCATTTGCTGTGTACAAAGAAACAGCCATCAGCATCTTATTCATTTGAATACAAGAAAAGTTGTTCATTAAAGTTGTGACTAGTGAATTTCCATATCATTAAAGTACTGTATACATAAGCACTATAGGAGCTTTCTGGGAGCTGGTGAGACAATGAGTGTAAATACAGATGGCCAGATTCATTTATTTGGCTGGAAGGACTGAGGCCAGACAAAGGTGGCACTGCCAGTGGGGATATGGGCAGGGCTGGAGCTACTGCTTTGGTGACTCTCCTCAAGCGCCTCAAAAATAAATGCAGTAACCTCCACTGGATGGGAAAATGCCTTTTATCTTCTGATCTGTGCTTGCCTGCACTGATGAGGAGCACGTGTAGCATACTTCATGCAGAAAATTAAAGCAATATCGTACTATGGCTATGAGGAAAGATACACTCCCAATTTGTGCTCTTTGAGTGCCAGCTGTTTGTTAAACTGACTCACCATGATACCTTCACTTGGCCTGCTCATTCCACCAGTGAGAAAACAAAGGATAGCTTGGTGCCCCATTCCTCAGGGAGCACAAAGTCCCTATGTACCCTGTATTTGAACAGTAAACAAGCAACAGATTTGGCCTGCCATCAGGAGTTTGAAGGATTTAATTTACCTGGAATTTCTATAGCAATGAATGCCATCCCATGGAAAAAATAATTGTACTTTTCAGTAGCATTAAAATGTTCTCTTTCCTACCATCAGCCAGAATAGAGCAGCAGGCAGCAGCTTTTGGAACAGAACTGGCATAAAGAGTCGCTCAGTGACACATGCACTGGCTGGTGAGTGACATCCATTAGAATAGGTATTCCAGTAAACACCAGATATGTGACACTGAAAGTATCTGTCTGATGCAAGTCTTTCAGTGCACGCCAGTTATGTTTTGTCATCTCTTCTCAAACAGCTCCACTGTCACTAAAAACACAGCGAACATTCCGTATTCGCCACCACGCTGCTCTGGCCATCAACATCTGGCCACTAAAGAAGTGCCACAGACGGAAATTATTCCAGAACTATTGGCAGCCTTGTTGAATCCTTCTGCCTGATGCCATTCTTGAAGGAAACAAGAGTGAAAAAAATGCCTTGGTTTGCTGACATTCTCACTCAAGAAGCTACATGTGGTTTTTTTGTACCTTTATCAGAAAGGGACCACTCTCCTTCATCTGACTGTGTAGAACCTTTCAAAAAGTTGCATTACAGTGAGATTCCTGGGCTCTGTGCAGTTCAGATAAAAGGATTGAGTGTGCTTACACTCTGGAGGCCAAGACTGTGATGCTGGTACATAAACCTGGATTTCAGTTTTTGTCCTCAGGAAATCTGCTAGTCACAATAATTCCAAACCATACACATAAAGTTCAATGCACAAAAGAGAGTCACAATAAGTATTAAAACAAAATACATATCTTACAGCAATCCATAAGACTTAGATGAGAAGGAAATTTTATACCTGAGGCATGAAGAAGAAAGACTAGGTAGGCTTTTTTGATAAAAAAAGAGAACTCTCAGGTGCTGGATTTGGCAATCACACACAGTTTTGTACCATCTGAACAATAATTCTATGAAATTGTAGTCCTGGCCTATGAGGCAATGAACATCAAAATCAGAGAAAAACAAATCCTTTCAATTTCTAAGCTCTTTAGAGAGCAGGCTTGTGGACATCATGGGCTCTGCAAAGGCCACCTGCCCAGGGTGTGAGACAAGTCTTCGACCCAGAAGCTGTCTAAAACCATGAGATGACAAGGATACAAAGGGCAGCTGGGTCTGAGAGTTTTCTCAAGAGGTGGCAAATTTGTGACTGGTTGTGAAACTACTCGTTCTTCTTGGCAGGCTTTTCAGATTTCTAAACTATTCAGGCTGATTCAGTTCAGGTTTTACTAAAGGTGCACCACATAAAGATGGAACGAGGCTTTTGCCTTCGCTAGGTCCTGTAAGTGGCATTTTTCTGACCTCACTCATGATTAACCTGTAAAATTGATACAAGTCACTCTAGAGGGGGAATCTCAGTTACATTGGGGTTGCTGATCAATTAAAGACAATTTTTCTGCAGAAAACCTTTATTTTATAACATAAGATTTCCTTTACTATCTACAGTGATAGTGTAGATCCCACACAGAACTGCAGTACTCATGTAGTTTTTTTTAGCTCCTTCTATAAAGTATAGAAGATGGTACTTTAATTTTTATTTTTGAAAGACTAACATCCCTTTGAAAAATAATTTTTAAAGAGATAATGCCTTTTTTGAGGTGTGTATGTTTATTTGCATAAAAGAGAGGAAAATCCAGCTAATTAGTCCTTTAATAGATCTTTTCTGTTGGGTTGGTTTTTTTTTTTGTCCAAAGCTGAGAAAGAAGAAGGTTGCTTGATCCATTTCTCTTTGCAGAGCTCAACTGCCCATGACATAAAATTAAACAGTTCTGTAAGATAAAATCAACATCAGAATAGAGTCAGTGTATCCTTTTGCATTTTATCTTGATAGTGAGGAAAAAAAGTAGTACTTTTATTGTAATTATACTGATCCACATATGTGTCTGTTCAGTCTTTCAAGATTACTCTTTTAAATAAACTCTTGAGTCTATGCTGCTTCCTGCTTGAATTGAATTCTTCATCCTACTGTGTAGAAGAATTTACAGACTAGAGAGAACAGGTGTGTTTATTAACAGTTATGAGGCACTCAACTAGAATCTTACAATTTTTATCTACAGTTGGACTGCAAGAGTGTGTATATAAAAGTGCAACTTCAGAATGACTGAAAATATTCAAAACACATTTCATCCAGAAGAAAAAAAATTAAGACTAATTATCACAGAAGAAACACTTTGTTTTGACTTACTCAGAATAAAATGTCCTAAAAAAAAAAAGCAAACTAGTTTTGAAATGTATCAAGATTTAATTTGTCAGAGATATAGGTATCTAAAAAGAAAACATAAGTGTTTAAAAGTAAGCAACATGAATGAAATTATGCACAAAGCTGCAAACATAGCACTGGGCAGCCTTAGAGGACACTAAAGACCAGTGGCCCTCTGAGAAGACCCAGCTTGGCACCATCAGAGATCACAAATATTGTAAGTGAACCCTCAGCACCTTCAAAGGAAGATTCAAAATGAGGAATGAAGCCAGTTCAGGATTATAAAGCGTGTAGAGGGTGAAAAGCAAACTTGGAAGACAAGCATTCTCTTTGGTTTATTTAAACAGAATAAAAAAGCTGCTGCAAGGAGCATGGGCAGTGATGGAGGGGTAGCTCTGGCTTTCCACAGGAACTCACAGGCATCTCTGGAAGTCAGTGACAGCAGCCAAACCTCACCCCTTGCCAGCCCTCACAGGCAGTGGGGTTAAATAAGGAGGAAGTTCTCCTCTCCTGCTTTGGGTTTTGTGTCTGGAGACTGTTCCACTCAGAGCCAGAGGAGCAGGAAGTCATTCCTCGTCTCACACTGCTGCTTCTTGGCCTTCACCAAAATTTCCCTGCTGTCACTAAGGAAGAGATGTTGCTTGAGTACCTCAGAAAGATATATAAAAAAAATCACCTTCCAGAAGCCAATTAAAATGTAGGCCAAATGCTCAGGGAAAATTTCTGTAAACACAGGTGGAGTGTGCCAACTCTTGGAAAGTGGGTGTTTTTAATAAATATGATGGAGAAGGTCTGCATGACAGACTGCTGAGGGGAGTGAGAAACCTGCAGCTGCTTTCTGGGGATGAGAGGGGAAGATCCAACCCGGGTAGGATCTGAGTCAACAGGATAGGCCTGGGTTTTGTTATCAGCAACTAGAGAAAACAGAAAGCATGATTAGGAATGATTAGAGAAGCTGGCTATCAGAATGCAGAAATAATTTAAAGTAGTAATAAATGAAAAGAGTAAGAGGAAAAATGGGACTTTGGACAGAATACCAGTGTGCACTTCAGGTGAGCTGGGACTGTTTGCTTAACCCACCAGAGATGAAAGGGCAGAGTGGAATACATTTAAAACACCCCACAAATTATGTAGTACATTTAAGTAAGGACGCATTTGGGAGAAGTTTTAGAACAATTCTTAATGGTATTTAGAAATCTACAATGTGCCCTAATCAAGGGCCAGGTGGGAAAGGATATTTCTCAGTATTTTCAGCAATACATTTTTGATAATCTCCTCATCTTACCCCATTCCAAAGGAAATCTTACACTCTGAATCCATTTACCACAATGGATGTACCTCTAATAGAGAAAAAATAAAGATGGGGAAGTGTTGCAGTGGGGATCCTGCAACACGCATATATCAAACCAGGAGTCCCGTGGAAAGGAAATATATATGGACAGACAGATTCTTGATAGCTGTTTCAGAGATGTTTATTTCTCCAGCCGCATGGCCGGGGCTGTGCTCAGGAACTGTTCAATCACGGGACCAAGGGTCCTTCTGCCCGCGCAGGGAACACAAACCAACCAATGGGAACGAGGCTGACCCATTCCAAAGAAACCCTTACTCTGTGCCCTCAGGGCCCCTCTCCCAGGGCTCCCTAATAGAGAAAAAATAAAGACAGGGAAGAAACAGAGCCCAGCCTTCCTGCAGCTAATGGCACTAATCAGCTATTGATGAGAGTGTTCAATGATAGTAACAGACCAAGCATTAATGAGGAATGCTGACTGTTGATTTATCAGCAAGATACTCCTATGACAGGGAAGAACTGTTGTTGGAGAAAATGCCTATTCATTGGGAGAACTACAACAGTTAATAGCAGCACCACACACAGGTTCAAGCCCTTCTACCCTGCCCATCCCTGGCAGACTGTGGGAGCTATTGTGAAGATGACCTTATTGGAAAGCACGCAAAACACAGGATGCATCTCTGCCTTAGGAAGCTAATTAAAAAGAAAAAGCAGGATAAAATACGTGGAAATACCTTCAGCTAATTCAGATCTCTGGCTGATAACAAAGCAAGACAAATTGCAAAGATCTGATACAAGTTTTGCGGGGGTTTTTAACTATGTGAAGTATTCTCTTTGCAAAATTGGATGGAGTATTTGTATTCTTAATAACTGAAAGTGTAATGTACTATATTTTATGCTATTATAGAATTGTGTAAAGGTTATTTTGCTGCTAGTTCAATGCATATTTTCATATGCAAATGACACAAATTAAATTATCTAGAATAGTAGCAGAAATTCCAGCAGAATAGTATTTTAAATATAAATCATCATCCCCTCAAGTCATATTATAGATAGAAAATTGCTTCTGTATTTATATTTTTTCATTAAAAATAAAATGATTAATTTCACAAGTTAATTTACCTTCCCCATCACACCACCAAAATTGAAATTAAATATTCTAATGCTTAGAGATATTAAAGACTCGTTTATTGAAAGCAACTTATTGTTTTAGGAACATTTTCTTGATAAGTGCATGTTGCTGCTACACTACTACAATATTTGTAATGATTTTATTGAACAAACTTTGCATTGTTGCTGGGGTTTTGTTAAGCTTTATAGAACTCATATCTGCTCGAGAACATACAAGAAATTGTATGCACATCTTTACACTGAGTGTGTCTTTCCAATTCTGGATATTTGAAGAGGACTTTGCAACAACCTTGGTGGTGGATTTTAGGGAAAGGCCCGACTGCAGCGCAGTGACTGTCTCAGGATGGTCTCAGAATGGTAAATGGGAACAACATGCTCCCCCCACACACCACGTGCAAACTCACTTTTATTTCCACACAGCTTTCTTTCTATTATAACCTGATCATAACCTTCAAAGATGAATCTTGGTGAACCATAGTAATGGGTTTATAAGAATAAGACATGAAAACACCTCCAGCATTTTCATAGCCTCATCTTTTCCCTCAAAAGAAGTCTTCCTTTCATTTAATAATAGGGCTTATTCTTTCTTCTATTAATAAAATGATAGCTTTGCTCTCTTTCAGATTTTTATATTGTGCCTAACTAAGGTCAAAGAAGGCTCCGGCTGGGCATCTCTTTGCAATAATTTCATGTTGGAGGAACAAGAAATATATGTAGCAGGGAAATTATCCCATCAGCTAGACAAGAACCTGTGTTTAGTCACTGAGCCACTTGAAGGTTAATCAGATCTCCAACCAATCCCATCAACACGGATGTGATGAATATTTGATTCAGACTAATTAGTACGCAAATCCAGACATTCTGAACGTATTTGGAATGGCTTAGACAGTGACCTGGAAAAAGAATAGAGAGAGCAATACTCCCCATTATTATGCTCCAAAAATTACTACAGTCCCCCTTAGGTCACCTTCTCAACCCCAGAAGACTTGCAGGTGTGAATAACAATAATCAGAAATAATGGTAGATGTTGTCACTCCTCTTTCTTTTGTCAGTGTTTTCCTGGAAACGGAGATTGTGGACTTTGTGGTTGTGCTCATCCTGGAGGAGAATGTAGTTCTATGGGGTTGGGATACACTTATATCAAAGTTGTAATATTTGTTGCTTTATGCATTTCCAAAGGTCTGAAATAAGATGATAAAACTTATCTAGAGAACAAAATACTACACAATCTAAGGCAAAAAGCAAGGCCTCCCTCTAGCTGGATCTCTCCCTTTCCAAGGATTCCTTCCCTGGTACGGTTGTGTGTCCTGCAGACACCTACGGCACACAGTGCTTCAGAGCAAGATAAGCAATTACTGCATTATAAGCAAAAGAACTTGAAAACCTGTGATTTCTATAACACTACCATTGGTAAATTGTTATCATCAGTCTTGCCAAACATGCATTTCTCCCCCCACCAAAGTACTGCAGACCTTGATACACTGAGGTTTATAAACCAAATCCACCAAATCCTAAAGCTGGTCTGCAAGCAGTGACATTTAGAATGTATAAATGGATGAATGCAAAATGAGAAAAAATGCTCTGAATGGCCTTTCTTCCTCATGAGACAAAAGGCTTTACAAGGGGAGCAGAAGGGGAACCCTTTGTTGGTCAGATCATTTTTCCTGTCAGGTTTTGACACTTTTTCAATTAGACCATCAGTAATAACTCTGTGAGAGCATCATTATTAACTAAAAAGGTTAATATCTTTACTTGGATTTCTCTTCTTTTTTTTAGAAAGAAGTTGAAACAAAATTTCTGATTAAGATTAAAAAAAAACCCACAAAAATTCTAAATCAGAAATGTCAAAAGTAAAAGAAGTGGTATCTTCTCTCAAAATATGATGATGTAGAAAAATAAAATTTTCTCTTGAGTGGATACCAAGGTGTGAGCATACCTTACCTTACATGTTTCCCAGTCAGCAAGTGTGCAAATTTCTCATTTTGACTGAGGAAAAAATATCCAATTTTAACTGAAGCAAAAAGAACTGTGCTACAGAAGGAATTTCAAGTAGTTTAACTGCCACTGACAGATAGAAACAAGAATATAGAAATAAATGGGAAAAGCCATTCACTGAATAAAGGGTGCCATTACACAGGGTGCTAAACTTCCCCCCTTAAATGAGGCTTGACCATGTCCTAGCACTTTCCATGGTCACTTTGACTCAACATAGCTAACAAATTGCAGACTTGAACATGAATGATGGATTTCTGCACATTAATAAAAAATGAATAATTGGAATACATTTTTTCCTTCTTCTGATCAGATTACTGAGAGATCTATACAGGCTCACATGCACACAGAGCCACACAGTTTACAGGAAAATAGAAAATTTTAACATAAAAGTGTGACCCGTGACTTGTCAGCCTACATGGCCAAATTGAGGTGTTCCAAGGACATCTTTACTCCATGGGTTTGTAGGACTGGACTCTAAAGTAACCAGTCAAGTGATCTAAAGGATTAAAAAAAAAAGATTTAAAAATACCCCATAGCCCTTAAACCACCTCACTTGTCAGCTTATAACTTGATCTGTAAAACAGATGCAGAAATAGAACAGAGAGGAAACAGGGAGATGGGGAATAACTAAAAGCACCTTTCACAAACAGCTTTAGCCTACAGACAAATCCAGTGTCAAACTATACCTGTGCCTATCCAGCAACTGACTGCAAAAATTACATTTCCAGGCAAAAGTGTACAGTTTTAGGAATAACCTGCAGAAACTGCCTTAATATAAAACCCTATTATCTTTATGCCAATAGTGTGCCTAGAAAAATGTCTCAATTTTTGATATTACTACATTAATGCATTTGAATTGTTAAAAATCCTGTGAAGCCCAGCATTCATGTTTAACAAATGTATAAAAAAAAATTAAACAGAGATAAATTATGAGAAAAACATTTTATAGGTATCTGACAGTTTTACTCAGAAAAAAAAAAACTTATTGTTAGGTATTTCTTTATTAAGATAACTAGATTTCTATTATAGTGTAAAGAAATATAAAAGATATTTAGAAACAGACAAATTTTCTCTTTCATGTTTTCATTACACATCCTAGAAACTTAACAAAAAGACACATTTTTGAAACAAAAAAAAATTTTCTCTGAATGAGCCAATATTTCAAAATGATAATACATGACAAAATATATCAAAATAATTATAAAAGTGATTCAAAGAAAAGTGACTGTACATATTTTAAGTTAAATAGCAAGCTGTTAGTCTAACCAAGAAAATCTTCTGTTTCTCATTCATTTTTCTTCACAGATTTTAGAGAAACACAGAATGGTTGAGGTTGGAAGGGATCTCTGGAGATTGTTTAGTCCGAGCCCTGCCTCAGAGCAGGGTCAGCTACTGCAGGTTCTTCAGAAGTGTGCTGAAGAGAAAAGAAGGATCCTCTGCCTCATCCTTCCTGCTTTCCTGCTTCCACTTCTGGCAACTGATGGGCTTTCTTAGGTTAAGGAAAATACATTAAACTACTTCTAACAAAAAAATTAAGATCAAAGGCAACAGCTAGAAAGCATGAGATGAGGATTCAGTATGAAGATATGGACCCACAGTTCTCAGATTCACCGTAACAGCTTTTATATAAAGCAGAGTTGTTCTGAGAACAGTGTTGTAAGAAATCCACAAGCTTTGCTTCTAAGAAAAATGATGTTTTGATATTAGTTTTAGGTAGGTCAAGCTCTAACTTTCAGATTTTATTTGTAAAGCAAAAAACTTATCACAGAGAGGAAAAAGAAGGTATGCTAGCTAGCAACAGGGAGTTGATTAATGCACAGCTGAAGACCTAAAAATGCCATGAATTTCCTGGCAAAGTATGTTAACGAGCAACAGGGAGCTGATGCAGCTGAGGACAAAAAATTCCATGAATTTGTTGGCAAACCCATAGAAACTGCACATGTTACTGCAGGACACTAAATGCATAGTCCTGCAAGACGCTGGGTCTCACCCCAGCAATTAAATTCTTCACCAGCTCAAGTCCTTTCCGGGCTCACGACTGATCAGTTTAAGGACCCTACTTTTATTATCTTCAGCACATTGTTTACACTTCTCAGAATTAGTCTATTTCTTTTTAATTACAGTTTGGCAAATCATTGCTCCCAACTGTTTGTTCAAAGACACTTCGAAAAACAAGCCTTTAAGTTGCAGAAGAAAATTATTATAACTGCACACACTTACACTCAAAATCCAAGCAGAAGCGTGGATTTCTCACTGAGGGACTCATCACATTTCTTTCTAGAATCTGGATGAACCTTCGAGGTGTAACACCCTTGTACATATTTAGTCCTCCAGAAGAAGATTTATGCCCAATGGCATGAATTACCAGGGGAAAAAAACACACTGAGTAGGTGTGTTTGTGTAAAAACTGCTGCATTAGGACAGACCAAAGATTCATCCAAACTGGAGTCAAATCACTAATAATGAACACAAATAGGTTCTGAGGATAAATATAACATTAGTGCAGGTACTGTGAAAAGAAGTTCAAAAATATTCAAAGTATGACCTTTTCATCTCATATATAATCCACGGACAAATGTAGAGATATGCAAAAATTAGGAAGGAAGAAAAACAGATGATAATTACTAGCAAACAATGGGATTTGCAGAGCATAGGTAATTTCAAAGAAATAAGATTACAGTTTCATAAAGATAACATGGCAGCTACACAAAACAAAGCTATACCATCTAAGAGATTGCTGAGGAAACAATAAGGCTACAGAGATCCTAACTGGGGTCCTGGAAATGTGCCTTACCACAGTACTGACACCTCTAACAGAGTATTTCCCACTTCTCAGAAAGGCTAGAGGTGAGGGAGAGGATCACATGGAAGCAACTATACTGTTCTCACTTCTGTAGCAAGCTGGGTACACCCTGGTGTGAGGATCTCTCCTTTGCAGGGCAATGAGAGGCACTCTATCAACACACCCTGCTTCAGGCTTCACAAAGTATTTGGCTTCCTCTCTCATAATATTTGGAATGAAAACAGCACTATCCAAATGCCATGAACCTCCATTTTCTTTAATTAAATTGACTACATTGATGGAGCCAGAAAGGTTTCTGAACATGAGGAATCACTCCATGAAATATTTCTAGTGTGGGCCCCATGTAAATTTACCCTTCTTTGGCAGCTTTATGAATAAAAAGGAAAAGAAAACTGGACTGAAAGAAAACATGGTGATATGCTGGGTAACATATGCAGAATACACTTTGAGAATAATGGCATGGAGAAATCACTGGGGTACTCATATTTTAATATAAGAAATGTCATTTTGGGTTAGGTCAGTGGTCCATCTAACTCAAAACTGTCTCTGCATTTGCAAGTGTAAGTTCTCCAGGACACAACCTAAGAAGAGACAGAAAATCACTCAGCAACTATTTTACTTTAGAATGAGACACTGGGTAGGGTGAAATACTGTGGTAATTAGACATTCAATGGACAAACATGGAACAGCAAAACTAAATACAGATCACACACAATGTTTTCACATCTTCACCATGAGGCAGAATAAAGTTTTGATAGCAACATTTCAAGAAAAAAAAGTTGAAGTAATGGAAAAGTTTGGAAGATAATCATATTTCATCTGTGGCTCACCGAAAGGGCACGTCTGCAGTACAGTCACTGCTGATGCCACAGAGTGTAGTTACACTCAAATGGGCAGTGCAAGCTGGGAGATGGCACAGTCATGCTCGGGCAGCTGTAACAGCCCAAAAAGCTGCCCAGGTTTGTGGGTGACATTTAGAAGGCAGAAACATTTGTAACCTCAGCTGAATAAGGGCTAGTGAAAGCCTGAGACTGAAAGCCGAAACTGAAGTAATTCAAACTAAGAATAGGGTGTGCATTTTCAAACATGAGGATTATTGATCACCAAAAGAAAAAAAAAAAATCTTAAAAGATTCTGTTAATCACCCTCTACTACCTGACATCCATAAATCAAGACTAGAAGACTTTCTGGGAGATATTCTGTAACTCAGACCAACATTTTGAGCTCACTGCAGAATTTATGAGAGTATTACTCTAAAATCTGTTCTCTGTGAGAAGCAGTACCAGATGACCATGGTGGTACATGATATTCTTAGCAGCCAGGAGAGTAGTGCTCTCTGCATTCTTATGAGTGCAGATATTGGTTTATTCCCCTGGGTTTTTTCAGTGTTCCTAGAAGCAGCTATTCCAGCAAAGGAGAGGAAATAAGCCCTAGAACTCTTTCTAGTGCACAGCCAATGGAATCAGCAAGGTGATGAGTACAGGATGTTGTATTTTCATGAAAGATAAACTCAATCCGTGCAACTCAGAATTTGTGGTAGGGGACAATTTGGGTAAAGAGAGAGGCCAAGCAGAGCTGACACACACGTACCAGCAGCAAAATGTTTACATCTGGGTTCTGTTTACTGGCCACATCTTTCACAGACCTCTTGTCTTCTATTTACAACATACCTTCTTCAAAAAATATAAATTGTTTTAGCTGGAACTGTCAGCACTATGCTGACAATGCTTAGTTGTATTGATTTTATGATGGAATATTATTTGCTTTGCTGAAGGTTTTGCAGAGCTGTTTCTAATCTAGTGATAGATGTTGGCAAACTATCCTTAGGAATCTTAACATTCTGACAGTTCTTACAGTCTGAATATCATTAATAAAAAAAAAGCTGTAGCAAACTGCTTAGTGGAACAAGACTATGGTTTGAGTCATTTCATTACAGTCTTTGACTAACAAATTGGAATCAATTTGTAAGGACAGAACAGAAGATTATTTTGGCATTTAAAGTATATTTAGAATGAGGGAAACATAAGATACCTCTTTTTGTTCCAACATTTAACCCATTGTCTCCAAGATACACATTTTATTACTTTGGGGATTAATAATTTTAGTTTCCCTTTTTTGTTTTTCCTGTCTGTTCACCTGTGTTTACCTTCTCTCATCTCTCTTCAGACTCATTATGAATCTGACCAATAATTTGGGATGCAGTGAGTAAAACTGAGAATTACTAGAGAATGTTTTGCTTTATGTGTAGCAAAAGAAAAACAGGAACAATAATAATAATAAAAATGAAGCAATATTTTAGTGCAGAGCTAAGTTGGTTTGATATAGTTTCTGATGTGGTTTCCAATACAGTTTCTCCAAGAAAAGCAAAGAAATGAGCCCATTTGAGAAAATTAAAAGGTGGCTGGGTGGAGCACTAGGGAGCACAGCACAAGAAACAAGAGCAGGGCTCTGAACAATGAAAGCAGGGAGATGTTGGATTTTGTTGCACTAAGGCTTGCTTTTCAAACCATCTGCTCCTCGGGCGTGAAGGAGTTTAAAAAGTGACCCGGATACGTGACTGGACGATACAAAACACAATAGTAGGCACATGCTTTTTAATTAAAATCAGTGATGAAACAGCAAAACATCTGCTGAAGAAAAGGTCTTTATTTGGCTTTACACATTTATAGTATGGTTTCAGTTAAAGGAAAATCTTAATAGTCCTATTTGTGATGTTGCAAGTATTTTCTAAATTAAAATAGGGATAACTGTGGTGTATTTTTATGTGGGAAAGGACCTGCCATATTGTCTTTATCTGAGAAGTCATCTCTCTTTTGTCATCAAATGAGACACATAATGCTACATAAAGAAAACACAACATGGATGTTCTTTCCTATTAGATTTTAACCGTGATTAAAATAGGGTTCTATAAAGCCAGAGCTGCTGAAGTCTCTGGGATTTGCAATTATACTTGGCAGCAAACAAATGGGAATTATAGGGGAGAAGTGTATGCTAAGGAATATAAACAAAAGGCAGGAAGATAACTATGAAACATTTTATCAATGCTCAGCAAGAAAGAACATTTATATCTTGAGCTGAGAGCTGAGTCCATCCTTCATGGCTTAAACAGAAAAAATGTTCTTTTGGACCCATGCGGACAGACTGAAAATGACTGTGGGAACATTAGATTCTTAAAATTCCAAGCTAAGAAAATTTCTATGGTATCTGATTGGTTTTATCTTAATTTCATAGCACATAAATATTCAAGATAAGAATTTCCCAACTTTTCAACTGATTAGAGGCAAGTCTATTAGCCAAAACAGCTAAACAAGGTATTATTTTAAAACACTTCCGAAATTCTGTAGATGTTAAAAGCCACCCTGCTTCAGCTTCATTTCCATACGAGGGCACAAAGCTAGCTGCCAATAAAAATAAATTATCTGGGAAGCAATCAGAAAACCTCACAAACATTAAATAAAATGCCATAAGGTACTGTACCAGGAGTACCATACCATAAGGTACCATAAGCACTGAAATATATTGTATGTCAAACTGTGTTAGCAAATACGCTTCACTAACGCTCATCAAGGAGCAGAAAAATCCCAGCTTCTATTCCCCTAATCCTTAGAGCAGAAAGCATTCTATAAATAGATGTTTAAAAAAACCATGGTATATTGCTGTTGTTCCAATATTTTACCGTCACTGCTCACTTACAGTATTTGAATTGCTTCCTAAATACATGTAAATTAATATTTAGAGCTGAGTTAGAGGGCAAAAATTTCAATCTTAGATCGAAATTAAAGTTGAACACTGCCTGGACTTGTTCAGAGCTTTCCTAAATTCTGCCCAGGTCTTCAATACCCAATAAAAACCATTTCCAAGTCCTTTCTCTGTACATCTGCAAATATCATTAGAATCTTATTGATAACATGTCTTGAATTTGAGCTTCATTTGCTGAGATAAAACATCTGAGATAGATGATGGAGGCACACAAATGAAGGTTTAAGCTGAGCCAGGGGTGTCAGGATGGGAGAGAAAGAAATAAGAGAACATTTTTGTCCCTCCTGTTGCCCCACATGCCACTATGGCAATGCCAGTATGATGTGTTTGACATGTGCTGGGGTCTGGCCATACAAACTCGCAAAGGTGGGGTCTAAATGGAAAAACCTGAGATGGGGAGGAGCTGGATACCCCATTTGCACTTTCAAAGAGCAAACAGAGACACAGATTTGGGTAAACCACCCTGCATTAGTCTAAGCCTAGCAAAGGTTTCTATACTCCCTCCAGCATTAAATATATTCCCACATGTATTCCTTCAACAATGCTTCATATTTTGATGTCTATAAAAATTAAATACAAACATATGAAATACACGTAGCAGGAACACAGCTCTATTGTACAGGATACTTAAGACTATTTGTTCATCACCACCTCTCCCCCTTGGACTTTCAAAAAAGCAGAAAAAATCAGAAGCCTGAAGTAAAATTATAGCTGTGTTCAGCTATTCTTCCTCACTGGGAACTCCCTGAACTGCAAAAAACAGAAGGCAAATATGGTGGACATTGGACAGCAGATGAGACTGGACACCTTCCAGAGCACTCCTCGTGCAACTTCTGTATGTTTGGGAATAGATCCCTGCTTTTTAAGGAATACAGCCCCAAAATAGAGTCCAGGCACCTGAGCTGCAAACTTTGGACCCGTGTGTCCTCAATTCCCACTGACCCATAAATTACCAAATAGACTTTGATTTGCAATTCCTTTTTCCCCCTTTTTGTAAAAACAGCTGCTCTAAGAAGAATGTTAAAGTGACACGTTGCTTCAAAAAACATCACCTGCTAACATCTTCATTAAACAATTGTATTCGAATCCTTAACGCCAATTGTAAAGTTCCTGTTGGATTTCTAGGATTCTGTTCAAAGCAGGAGTTATTTTGCTGCTTTAATGTTGGTGGCTCCCTGACAGCTTACATCATTACTCCAAAGGATACAAAGGACTTAAAAGTACCTTTCAGGCATTGATTTAAATCAAACAGCAGTGGAGGAAAATGAACTTGTGTGTGAAAGGCTTGAATCTTCTGACATACTTTTCCTCGCATTTGCAAGCAGGTTGAATACTGTAATTGAATAACTGCATCGAAAGAAATGAAAGATATGAACACTTCCACTATTTTTTTTTGTATCTCCCAGTAATGGTAATCTAACAAGAATAAGTTTTTCAATCACATCTCATTAGTAAATGAAAGTAGTCTTTTATACTTCTTTAAATGGAGATCAGGAAAACAGTAAAGTCAGCATAGGAATTCAGCAGTGCTGAAATTTGCCACCACTATGAGACAAAGTAGGCTTTGTTGTCATTTCAGCATGATTATTTTTCCCATAAGATTCTGACTCACCCCCACCATCATTTTCAACAAAAAAAAGTAAAAGGGGAAAAAATGTGTTTTTAAAGCAAAAACGTAGTTTCTAAAATAAACTTCCCTGAACAAAACATTTCTTGTTTTTCAGATTTCATGTCCTTGATTAAATATTAAAGATGAAACATTGCAGAGCATCAGCGTATTTCTTCATTAAACCAAAGGGACATCCTGAAGATATCCTTGTGCTTTATTTCTGCCTGGCTATACCATGGGATCAGCAAAATATGCAACTAACATAACCTTGGCCACTGCCTTACACATTCAATAGGGACCTGGGTTTTACATAGCATTATCCCTGAAGTTATCTATTTTAGTTTTTCTAATTTTATGCGTTTAGACACAAATTATTTACAAACTGTTGGTTTGCAGTTACTAATTTAAAAAAAAGAAAATCAGCAAACAAATCTTTCAAAACACTTAGTACAGTCTTGAGTAAGCAGGAGGTGGGGGAAAATATCATAAGAAACAAGAGAACAGGACAACAACTGAAGCCAGAGTGTTTCTGTTCAAGAGCAGCCTCTGATGGAAGGTACAAAACAGATACTTCCCAGGCAATTCCTGGATCAGAAGAATATTGGTTATCACGAATATATTCCTGTCCACAAATCAAGCTCAATGCGATATAAAAATAGTAGGAAAAAACCAAATTCACTGCTGAGGAGAGCTATAAATCACTAAGGAATAAAAAGCATAAAGACATAAAGACAAACATCTTAAGAGGTTGTTTCTACAATGATTTATGAAAAACTGTTTCTTTGACTTGAAATGCTGCACTTTCTGTTACACCTATGCACAGGCCAAAATATGTCAAAACTGCTTTTTACAGAAAATAAAGGTGTGGTGGGGTAATCAACAAAAACACAAGATAATTGATCAATGGCTAGAAAATGCAGAGAGATTAAAGTGACACTTCCACCAAATTAACACTTATTTAAATAAATCCAGTCCAGGAAATGAGCACAAGACATTCCCATAGAAGCCAAGAGCCTGGCAATGAGTGCTCCTGCATGTGGTAAAACAGGCTCTGGTTCAGGGCTGCACCTGCGAGACAGCCAAAAAAGTACTTGAGCCAGGGTCTTACACATCTTCAGCAACGTCATGAATCTCAGAAGAACTCTATCCTGAACCTAGGAAATTTTAGGCCAGTGAAACCTGCAGAAAAAATTGTTAAAAAAAAAAAAAGGAAAAAAAAAAAAGGAAAAAAATAGTTCATTCTTTTCTCATCCATTTTTCAAACATTCCTATGGTTAAAACACTTCATTGTAGTTCTTTTTTCTTCAAGACATGCTCTGTCCAGAGAGAAACACCGTGAAGTTCTGCACAGAGAAATAAGACTCCAAGCCCAGAAGAGTTTAAATTTTTGTATATGAAAATCCAAGAAGAATGAGACAAACAATCTCAAGAAAAGTCTCCCCTCATTTCGAAGGCAAAATGATTGTAACTTCTTTTTGTTAACATGCACATTTCTTTTTATTGGCATTGAAGAATAAATAAACAGAAATTGACAGCTGAGGAAATTCTGATTCCAGCAACGTTAGTTTGTAAAACAACCCTTTAGAAATGAAACTCTTCCTGTACAACTTCTTCTAACAGTAATGGAGCGTGTAGGGCTAACAGCATAACAAGCTAAAAATAAGCTCTCACAGATATTAAAAGTAGATGCCAAGAAGGAGATCTGGACATTTGTCTGAATTCAGATTCTCACTTGGCAATGTTCTGAAGGCAAACCTAATTAAAGGTTACAGTTGGCTACATTGCATTACCCAGACATTACAGACTATAATTGTTCTAGGACCATGCGAGTGTTTAAATTCTACAAAAAAATACCTCACAGTTAAATTAAACATTTATCTATTTCAGATAGTGAGCTAAACACCCACTCAAAGAAAAGAAAAAAAAATCAGAAAAGGTAACTGAATGAATAGCAACATAACAGTTAGAAAACTTTTGCTAGTTCAGGTTCCATTACCATACACAGCGTGAAGCTCACAGCACTACCACATGCAGAAAGATATTGCATAGACAAAATTGGTTTATTGTCTGAGAAATACAGGAAATCTTTCTCTCCTCTTTTGTTTCTGAACAATTAATGCAGCGCTGGTTAGGCAAAGTCTGGAATTGGACACCTAACACAATAGTCAGGACTGAAATGAAATTAAAGTTAAGAGCAAAGTTCCACCTTCACTGGAGCGTAGGGCTGAGCACTACTGTGGAGTGCTAAATGCTCATTCAATTATCTCCTTTGCCCAAGTGCATCTCAGCTAAAATCATCCACCTCTCAAGATGCAGGTTATCTTTTTTTGGGTGAACTGCTCTCATTTCCAGCTGCAACAAGTGTTAAGAGCTCTGTCCAAATGGAGCAGGAAGAAATTGGGCCATGAAACTTGAACCTGGTCCACTGATGCATCTGAAGCCCACCAACCCACTGATTTTCCCGGACAACCTTACATTGAAGACACAAAAAACTGTAAAAGAACTCAAAAGTTCTGGAGTTAGGCCTTAATGTCCTGAGATGAACCTCCACGATCTGATTTTAGCATACAACAACTTGAACCTCTCTAAAGCCTCCCAGAGGCACTTGAACAGTCAAATTTGGTCAGGACTCTACTCTTTGGTGCTGATGCCTCACTTTTCTGTAGCAGCGTGATGGTTGGATTACTCACACTGGGAGTAGGAGGCAGTGGATTCAAATCTCTGAACAGTCTGATGTAACCAAATTTGTATTTTCCATGTCCTGGGAGAATGACTAAAATCCCTGCCTCCAGCCTGATGACTGTAAGTGAGTTTCCACGCTCCACTCCCTGCAATGTACATATATTTAACAAGAGATCTTCACGGGATAAAAAGAAATATTGTGGGTCACCTGATGTAAATGGTACTATGAATGTTTAAGTATTTGATGAAAAGTTGAACTGTTTTAAAAATATATTACTTTCTTGGACTTCAAAGATCTGTGAAGGACCCTTCATTCCAAGTAGGAGCTTTAATTCTGGAGAATAAGAGGGGAAAAAAATAGTGCTAGAAGTGGTTTGAGGTTATCTGCCAAATTTGTTGTGCAGTTGGCACAGATCTGGCTCACTGTTTGTGCACCTACATCAACAACTTAGGCTGCCAAGGAATGTCGGTGTTGAACTGGATTAGTGCCCCCACCATACCCTGGCATTTCAAGGATCTCAGCTGCAAAGAGCATCCTTAGATTTGCATCTTGGTAGACCCAAATCCAGACAAGTTCTTACCACCTCATTGCTGTTTCCCCAAGGTCAGCCTCAAGTTTCACATTGATCAGCTGCACCCTGGTGAAAAAACACGGCCAAAGCCTGGTTTCAACTAACAGTTCATGCTCAAGCAGATATTTAATTTCGCTGCCTTAGAACAAAACTTTCAGAGATGTTCTGTTTGCCTAAAGACAAAAGGCTTATTTATACTCTAATTTTATATCCCTATCAGATACTTTCATTTCCAGAGGATGGCTATGTTTAGAAATTCAGCTACGTAAATAAAGTGACTTACACAGCTCTGGGTGCCTGAATAACACGTTTACAGATAAATCAATGGTTTTGCTGTGTTCCAACTGGATATCTTTCACCTGAAGCCATGCAAAGTGGATCCTATCTTACTTTGTACATCATCAGCAAAAACTCTCACCTGAATTTTGGCAGCATCATATTTGCTACGAGTGATAAAGAGGAAGAGGCAAAAGAATTGCTCTGTTTTCAAGAGGAGGTGGAATCTGCAGAATCTGGCTGCAACAACCTATGTTTTTCAAGTGTCTCCAGGTCTTGTGGGGTCTTTTGCACTGGTAAGAAGGAAGTGCAAGTGTGAAAGAGAAGAAAGCTACGAGTGCATGTGCTGCTCCCTTTATCATGTAGTCAGTGTTCTGTGACTTCAACATTTTAAGTCATTTTATATTAAAATTAGTAATTCACAAAAAAACATGCATTAGTTAGGCTGGCAGTTTTAGACATCTGTGCTGAAATGGAGACCTCCAACACAAGTGAAACGTACAGTACTGCATAGAAATTACAGTATATTAAATACAAAGAACAAGGTTATGATCAAAAACAATATGAACTTAAAAATTCATGGTTACTCATGCTACACCATATGTCTTCCACCACCTAGCCACAACAGGGTGCCCTTTAATTACTCTGCTAATGTGCTCTTTGTGTCTAAGTGCTGGAGGACATATGGTACATTTCAGTTGTAGCCATGAATTTCATGTCTTTAATGCTTTCTGTCAAAATTGAGATGTCCTTTTAAATGTATACATGTGTATACATTTGAATTCGTATGCTGATACTGTCACCTCTTTGAATCCCTATACTATTCTGCACCTCATGGTGCAATGCATTTATACTCCATTTCAGGAGCAAATGGATAAAAAAAATTGAAGTCTATTATATTCTTTTTGCACAGACATATTAAAACCAAACAAAAACACAGCACCACCTACTTAATGACCTGGAAGAGGGAGGGACATGCAGCTAAATCACCAGTTATATAAAAATGGCTTTTCAGTTTCAAACTTTCAGGCTGAGCTTACACACAGAAATACTAAGTGAATTGACTGCACTTCTGCCTTATTCTTTGAGATTGTATCAGAGAGCAGCTTTGCAATTTATCGGCAGGTGCTGCTGTCCATTAATGAACAATATTTTTAATATACTTTTTCATTTCAGGTTGAAAAGGAAGAAGGTTTTGTCAGTCTCCTCAATTTTTCTGCAAGTGACAGTTCAGATAGGAGCTGATGAATGAAAATGCCATTCTGATGTGCCTAATGTATTGTAGGCAGCGATCAGATCTTTGCTATAAACAAGGTGCAACACGGACTTCAGAGCATGGTATTCCTCATCTTAAAAGGTGCCAGTGTCTAGACAAAGAGGATGACATCCTTTAAAGTGCCTTTGGAAATTAGACAGCGATTCAATGCACCCTGGACTCAGATGGTGGTGATGTGCCTGATGTATGTACAGTCAAGACAATTAAGTTACATTAATCACATTCTGAGTCAATTACAGTTCCAGAGAGATTTGGGATTTGGCCTATGTAGGAAGAAAGCTCATTTTATGTTCCAGTTACAATACAGAATTTCTCAAGCATCTCCTCTGTCATTTAGGGGTTTAAATCAGAGGCAGCTCTCATATCAGCCACTGAATTCTGCAATGCTTCCTCCAGTCCCCTGAACATTTTAATGCAAACTGCAACCTACAAAGGCTTCAAATGCTGCTGCTCAGGCCGAACAGATCAAGGTCAAATATTGTGCTAGAAAACATAGGCTTAAAGTACCCCATGCCATTTTACAGGTTAGTAAATTTACAGACTGCTCCATTTTACACTAAATAGCCGGTGAGAAAACCAGAAATGCAGCTCTATGATGGGTTAAGTATATTCTTTCAGGCTTGATGATGCTACTGCTACTTTTAAATTAACCAACATTCTGATGCTTGTCTTTGATCTGTAAACTCACATGAAGTGCAGTTTCTTACCTGAAGGAATGTTGGGTACAAACTGGAAGTCCAGAATTTGGCAGTTCTTACTCTGGAGAGCATAAATAAAACCCCAATCTAAACTAGCTTCTGGAAATTACAAAAACAAAATAATCTCAGAATTAATCACAGGAAAAGAATTGTCAAACTCAAAGACACAGTGAACTTCCCCTCTAGCATGAATGCCTAGGAATACTGTCCATTTTTGTTGCCTTTTATCAGCATGTGAGCTCCATTTGAGACAAGGAAGCAGGAGAACCTTGGCACGAGGAGATTAGGTTATTGGGGATTATGTGGAAAAATTCCACACATTCTAATATAAAATGAAAACTCTCTGTAGCCATTTATGATTCAGTTTGCTTGAAACTATGCCAACTGAATTATAGCTGTTTGAGACCAATCTGCCAAAATTCACAGGATAAAGCAAAATGTTTACAAGGTAATGCAACTCTCTGCACAAGATGGCTAACAGCACATACAGCTAAAGATTCACAGCTATTCAGGGGAAAAAGACAAAGTGCTGTAAACAATTTTCTATGAAATAGCTTTCAAAACACTGCCCAAAACAGATAAAACACTAGAGGCTATAAAAAAAATTGTCAGAAATTGCAAGTTCATGCTTTCAGTAACCCTCCAACTTGGCAATGTCTTTCCACAATTGCATTAAAAGAAAATAAATTCTATTTACATGGGCAATGAGCTCAGTTTCCATATTTGTGACTTCCAAAGACAGTCTGAGTGCAAGGCCAACCTGGGAGGTCAAATTAATTACAACTGTCTCTTGTAAAGGTTTGTATATTGGAAAATTGCAGCTAATCTGAATTCATACCCAGCACAATAAAATGTCATTTGAAGTAGAAGAACAGAATAAACTATTTCGTGGAGGATTAGCTAATTGCAAACAAAGTATAATAGATGACTCGGAAGCAAAGACTCCTTATGGGAGATCAAGGGTTATGCTTATTTTAGCACTGGGACAATGACTCAGATTTCTTCACACAAATTTAAGCAGCAAAAATAAAACTAAAAGGCAAAATTCAGCCATACTCGTTATTTACTATTATTGTGCCTAGAACTAGCAAAAATAAAACTTTTTGCCTCAGAAATATGACATGGTTGTTTTAAAAATTATTTTATAGCAATGGAAGCATTAAATAGAACTACATAGCACTGAAAATCTAAAATTATAGGAAGTTTTAAATCTAACAGGCTTTTCTGGTATATTTCTATTGACATGGGGTCCATTAAACTGGACAAACACCTTTTCCTTAAAAAATATGCTTCTGTGGTTCAGGCTTGACTTTGTATCAATGACTACGTTGAAATCAACTGAGCAAAGACCTGAGGAGTCCCATATGTGTAGACAGAACAAAAAGCAAAATCATGTTTAGATAGGAGGATACCTTCAACTATCAGTCTGCATACAGTGACAGAAGTTTAGATAGCCTATTATAGTGGAAAAAATAAAGAAAAGTGCCTTTTTTCTTTTAGGTTGGGGGTTCTGGGGATTTTTTTTTTTTTTTCATTAACTGCTAAACATGAGAAGATTTTTTTCTCTCTTTTGTCCAGAAAATAAAAAAGTTCCCTTGTGGTTGATTTTCATCCTGTTTCTTCATGAAAGAACTATCAAAGAAAGTTACAGTTACATTATTTTTCATTTCAGAAGGATTTCAGCAATCCCTAAACCTCCAACAGTATCTTCTTGACAACCTAATCTCTTTGTAGTAGTAGCTAAATTAAACCAAACTGTCATCAGTGAAAGCTCTGAAGAGTAACTCAAGGATATTCAGTGCACATGATCTATAAAAGTACAGTAACCAATCTTTAAAAAACACTGTTTAGGGAAGAATGTTTAATTAAAGACCAAAGACTTCACAGGAAATTTGTATTTAATAATTATTTTTGTCTATTCTCATCTTCCAAATGTCTTCAAAAGTTCTTATTTGAAGTTTAGCTTTAGAAATTACTTTGTCATTGGCCAAAGAAAACCCCCCAAACCACAAAAGAATATAAAATTTTGGAAAACAAATTGTTGTTTTTGAGTTGGGCATAAAAATAACTATAAAATATTGCAAATTGTATTTCCATATAATTAGTGTGATGCCTAGACACTTATATCTTTTCAGTTATTCCTATGAGGGCAAGAAAAACACATTATACAAAGTGATGTATGAATGCCACTTCAGAGTAAGTAATGAAGTCATCCAATCCTGCTAAACATAATACCACCTTTGTGAAAGAAGGGAGGAAACTGATTTTTATTCCCACAAATTTAAACAGAGGAAGAAAACAGGTATGAAACAAATTTTACTTGAACTGTCCATCACACTTAACAAGGTTTTATACTTGGCTGGAACTTCAAATTCTCAATTATGGGAGTATAGTACAGATCTGGTCAAGACAGAATATCTGAACACAAAATCCAAACACTCCATAATCTGCCATCACATAATTCAGATACTGCCACTTCCATTGAGTTAAAAGAATATGTGAAACGTGCTGCTAAACACAGAAAAAAAGCTCTGAATTCCAAATTTAGCCAGCTTTGTGCATTTTCCATTCAATGAAAAAAAAAAGTAGGGCTGTTTTAAAATATCAGGAACATTTGTCTTTGGGAAATGGATCTATGGTATTTTCCGTGCTCTGAGTGGAGAATGGGATATACACCATGATAAAGTTTAGTACTAAATGTGATAAACATTAACTTCCATATTGAGAATCCTTAAAACAACCAATATCAATTACACAGCCTAAAAAATGTCAAAGCTCCAAGCTACTATCGTGATTTTCACTCTAAGTTGTCTAAGGCCAGAAGGATAAATCCATTATAGAGCACCTACAGATTTTTGAATACTGATTTTGCTATAGGTTAGTGCAGCTTTGTGATGGAAAATCAAACTCCTTGCTCCTGAATATACATGTAGATTTAAAGTAACAGTTTAGAAATCTAACTTTGGAAACAATTTACCTATATTCTTAATGAAACAGTGGTTAAGAAGATCATGCAGTCGCAGGAGCCCCTTGGACATAATGCTATGTAAAACAAAGTGGGGATGAATACTGTTGTGAGCAACAGTAGATATCACTGCTTTATGCCTCTGGTTTTCTTCAGTTTTAGGGATTTTTAAAAATTAACATACGAGGAGATGATAAATAAAACCTCTCAGATATTTTTACGAGACATAAAACTAATTTGCATGCTGTCTTGCTTTGAGGTTGCAGCAACAGATACCATTTTCAGAGACAGGGACACACTTGTCACCATGATGACTAGAACTGAATTCTGGTTATCTCTGTAACACAACAGAATATGTTTACGATGAGGGAACAAAACAAGGGGAGAAAAAGCATTTTGTTTTCTCATTTGTGGGAAAAGAATTCAAAAAATGGGAGGCAGGAATATGCACAGTCCACTACTTTGCAACTCCCGCCACATTCGGAGGAGTCAGGTGGGTTTGGCACCCTGAACCTCCAACTTTATTCAGCCGAGTAGGAGACAGCTATTAACGAAACAGCATTTTAAGAGCACCAGATGAAAAGTCCATACTGGGTGCTATTAGTGCATTGTGTCCTCCATGAGAGTGATGGAAAGCAGTAGCTGTTAAATGGCATCAGCCGAATATAACGTTTGCTATGATGCTGTCACCTGCACGGAAGCGTTAGCTGCTCTCGCCGTGCTCTGCTATTCACAGCCGGGGAACACGCAGCCCATGTCTGTCAGCCCGAGGTTATCTCTGAACTTTTGTCACCTGAAGGCATATTTAGACATCGTAACACACAAAACACCTTTTTCTCACTCATCAACACTTTGTATTACAGTGTCAGAGAGAGGATATTGCACAAAGGACCCTGACTACCCAAACTGTTTGGTGAGATGTCAAAGCAATTTTGTTGCAATCAAATGAACATATTTATTCGCAGATGAAATAACTGAACATAGATTTATCGTAGTTTTGATTCAGTCCTCGTCTTTCCTGCAGGAACAAACAAAAGCTTTCATCTTGGACAGCGATGCAGATGGTAAAAGAAAAAGAACATTACAGAAAAAGATCTGTCTTAAAATTCAGACTTTATATAACAAATTACTTGAAAGGGCAAACAGAATGCTGTCATATTCCTTACCATGTTAGAAGGAGCCCCACAGCACAACTTCTATTTTAAATAAAAAGAAATACTGTAAAAGTTAAATAATTAAGAAAAATCTTCAAGCCCTAGTAATTGGAAGGGTCCCAAAATCCCTTTGTGTTTCATGCTGAGATGCACGGAGAGCTGTTCATATTTAATTGAAAATGTATTAACATTACAATTTCAAAGGATCAAAAATAAAAGGAGTTTCCTGAAAATTTAAACCAGGCTTTCAGTGTTTCCTGTTGTGCAGAAGAAAGATCTATTTTTAATGGTATAAACTGTAGAAAAAGACCTAAAGAGGGCAATTTCTTCATTCTTCGGGGAAACTGGTTGGAAGTAAAATGGTGTATAATTAGTTTTGGTGGGTTTTCTTTTCAATTATATTTAAAACTTTGTGAAGGTTAATGCTCCCACGCAGCTGCATTCAAGCACAAACTTTATCTGAATGGTGTTTTCACTAATTTTAGATCCTACTAATTTAAATTTGCAAATAACAAAGGCTACTCCTTTGAAATCATTAAAAAGGTTTACACTTTCTTTTCATGTTTTAAAACTCTTGCTTATTGTACTATTGCATATTCTTTTAATGTTAATTATTTTTCCTTCTTGATAGATTATGGATATCCATATAGCCTCAAGAAAGGACCTTGATTATATTTAAAAAAATATATATATGAACTAAAATGCAAAAAAAAAAAAAGGAAATTAACACCCTCATAGAATAATAGAATTGTCAAGGTTGGAAAAGACCTTTAAGATCATCAAGTCCAACAGTCACCATGTTTGCCATAAAACCACGTCCTCAGGTTCCATAGCCACACATTTTTTGAACACTTCCAGAGATTGCAACTCCACCACTTTCCCAGGCAACCTGTTCTCATGTTCAGCAGCCCTTTCTGGGATTTTTTTTTTCCCCCTAATGTCTAATCTACACTCCCCCTGGTGCAGCCTGAGGCCATTTCCTCTCATCCTGTCACTTGTTACCTGGGAGAAGAGACTGACCCCCACCTCACTACAACCTCCTTTGGGGAAGTTGTGGAGAGTGATAAGGTCCTTCCTGGGCCTGCTTTCCTCCAGGATAAACATCCCCAGCTCCCTCAGCCACTCCTCACAGGACCTGTGCTCCTGGCCCTTCCCCAGCTTTTTTGCCCTAAGATCCAATTTCTGAAAATTAATTTTCCCAGGTGGATATTTGCAACTAAAGTGAAAGCAAGCACAACCAATTTAAAAGAATTTTCAGGAAGAATTGTATTCAAAAACCGCAGTATTTTATTATATATATATATATATATATGTTTGTTTGTTTGTTTGTTTTTAAAGCTGCTTTCTTACACCTTGTGATCCCTCTTAAAAATTGTAATTTCATAACGAGCAGTCACTCACTGGTCATGCCATTTTATGGGAAAGTGCAGTCAATGGCACAACAGTAATTGGGAAACATCATGCTTATCAAACTGCACTTTTACTTTGGTCTCCAATTATCCGAAACTTGGAAAGGCCTGATGCATAAGCCAGTCAGAATGCCTTAGATCGATACTGGTGGAGTGAGCAACTGACACTTCTTAGCACCATAAATTAAATGATTACATCAATCATTTTTCCTTTATGATGTAAACAAAGTTAAGGCAACAGAACACTGCCACAGGATCAATGTCTCCTGCCTGGAAAATAAATTCTTCAACACTTAATGCAGCAGCAGGAGATTACTATTGTACAACAACAGTCTATACCATTTTCTTAATTACAGCAACAGTCATTAGTGTTTGTGCTGGGTTTGGCTGGGATAGAGTTAAATTTATCCCTAGTAGCTGCAATAGTGCTGTGGTTTGGATTTAGGATGAGAATATTGCTAACACTGATGTTTTAGTTGTTGCTGAGCAGTATTTACATTTGTCAAAGACTTTTCAGCTTCTCTGCTTTTTGTTATTTTATTTTTGGTATATCAATGATATTATTATTATTTAAATTATTAAACTGTTCTTACCTCAACCCACAAGTTTTTTTACTTTATTCTTCCAATTCTCTTCCCCATCCTGCTGGGGGAATATGAGCAAGCAGCTGGATGGTTCTTAGTTGTTGGGGCTAAATCATGACATGAGGCTAAATCCTTATGAGGAAGAAATACTTAGTTTCTTTTACAACACACTTCCTTGCACAGCATACTTTTACTTCTTCAGAAGGGGCAGAAGCTGGTGCTTTAATGTTTTGTTGTAAGAAAACATAAAATGACCAGAAAATAGGAAAGGAAGTCCACCCAGGATGCCTGATCAGTGCTCAAATCCCCACATTGCAGCTGGTCAGCAAACAGCAAGGGTGAGCTCAAACTAATTTGTTGCACAGAGGCATCCACATCTTCTTACTGGGGTACATCTCCACTTCAGTGACTCTTCACACGTCTGACATGCACACAAGCAGCAGGATGCCACAGGAGCTGCTGGCTGTGGTTCCCTCTACAATCTACATGTGAACCCCTCCCCATGTATCCATGTTCTTTCCAGAGTTGTGCCAGCACTCTTGGCTAAGCACCTACGGAAAGCATATGGTGCACCTTGAGTGCGTGGTAACAACTCAAGAATGTGTTCTCACGCCTGTACGACCCATCCAGACTTCTCCAGTGCATTCCCCCAGTCATTTGAACCATGTGTCCAGCCCCAGCAGCTGTTGATTTTCCCAATCATTCCTGATTCAGAAGCCCCTCCTGCAAATGGAGACACAGCTGGTCAGTATTTTATCTTTTGCCAAGATATAGGTAGTCCTGGTTTTCTCCACTGCTTGCTGTGAGCAAACTACAAATGCAAGGATGAGCCCAATATAATTTCAGTATCCAGTTCTACAGATGCCAATTTTTATTTCAGGCATGCATTTGTGTCCTGAAAATGCAGCTCATCAGTGATGTTGACCGCTCACAGATTTCTATCAACACAGCAATGATAATTCCCTTGTTAATATCATAATGCCAAAATAAAATCATAATGCCAAAATCATGTGTAATAAATCTGGGATACATCAGGTTCCAGTTACCTCCTTCCAGTGATTGATATGTTCTCCATCACCTACAACCAGTGCTAATTCTTTGTGTTAAGCAGAAGATATGCTCCTTTTCCAGTTTAGCACTCTGGAACCATGACAGATAACATTCCTTTCCCAGGAAAACCCATCTTACTGAATTGACTGAGGCTTTCTAAGGCCCAGCCTCCTGCTGGTTTGTTCCTGCAGCAGCATTCTGCTCTACCTAAACCAGGGGACACTTCACTGCCGCTTGCTGGGCCTGGGGACATGGATAACATAGTATTAAAAATGTTCATCCCCTCCCCTTATAGTTCTTTATTTAAATATATTCTTCATGTAACCTAAACCAGAAAATGAAGAATCCAGGAGTTTGCCATTTATCTTAAATTTTTCATATACAAGCACCATAGAAACCATACAGATTTGCAAATCACAGATCTCTGGCCTTTATTACATTTGAAAATTCGCAGGGACATTTGAGAATAATGTCGAAATACCTCTGCATTTCTCTATGGGTTAATGAGTAGTTTAACATGTAAAAATGCAGTGTTGGCTTGCCAAGCATATCACTCAAACAAAATTTCCAAGAAAATGCTAAAGTAGATATTTATCTCCCTAATCAATAAAATTGGGGTCATAAGTTCTTTGTGCTTTGTGTGAAATAACTGGTAGTTTCTATTCAGACAGATTATGCCAATTTGGATGTGAAGCTCCAGAAAAAGGGGTCATGTTACATTGCAAGAATTAGATTACTAGAGTAAGAGAAACAAAATATTTTGATCACATCTCATCCAGCAAGAATATCTGATCTCCTCCTGAAAAAGCGACAAGTCAAAGCTTCAGCAGAATCGTATTACTCTGCTCAGAGATATTGGAGAGGCAGCTTCCATTACAAGTGTCTGCCACTGCCTAATTAGTCAGTGGGCTTTGGGGCACAGTTGCCTCAGAATACCTACTTTTGTCTTTGGCTCTTCGAAATGCAGCTTTGTAAGAGAAGACTGGGCCCCTGGGGACAAGAACACAATTTACAGAATTCAGCTGAGACCTCCTGCTTGCTTGGTAGTGGAGCAGAAAGACAGAGCAGGGATGACTTTGGGAGAAGTTTCTTCAAGAGGGTGACAAAGTGGAGAGAAAGATGTACCTTTCCACTCTTTTCTGAGCTGAGTAAGGTGTCTCTGCTACCAAGATCGCAGTGATGTCTTTATTGCTTCTAAGAAGGAGCTGGTGGAGGTGACTAATGACAAGTGTGACATATGTGATTGGGAACATCAGATGTGACCCAGGCTGTGCTGCCCTCCTCTCAACAACAATGCAGTCAGAAGAGACTTTTACTGTGAGCCTTTGCTAATGCTTCATAATAAAAAGGAATTCCATGCTGAAGAAAGGAATCAAAAGCTCAGTCTTAACCTTGAGGTGGTTTCATCATCTGAGGCAGCTGACATATTGCCTCACTGGATTACACACACACTCATATCCCCAAAAAAAGATACGGCAACAGTAAAAATGTCCTAAAGCAAGAGTTTCAGTTTATAATGACTCATGTAGCAACTGCATTCTCAGAAATTAAGCATAGTGTAAATGGTATGACTGTTTTGCCAGAGTGGGGTGTGAGCTCAGATGAAACATCCAAGAGAATAATCCTATTACGGCCTGGCAGCTGGGTAACTGCAAGAAAAGAAACAAGTTGTTTATACATCTGAGTCATCATCTACTGAACTAAATTATTTGAATGTGAAGGCTCTGAGACCTTTCATTAATGAACATGTGGGAGAAACATGCCTAATGTTAGTGCTTGAAGACAGGTGGGGCAAAAAATTGGCTGTAGTAAAATCAGATTCAGTAAAAAGTTTGTTCAGGCAGTGCATTTACCCTCCTGTCTAGTTCATCTTTATATACTGAAAGAATGAAAGGCTGCAAGTGACCACTACCGTAATGAGATATTTTACTGGACACATTTTTACCCATTAGACAAAACCAGAATCTTCCTCTGCCGCAAGTAAGTGTTCTGATTGTTCCATTAAAGCTAGACAATTTTAGGCAAGGCTGTTTTGTCATCAGTCCAGTCTGGTCCACTGGTATCTGAAGTTTGTATCAAATGCTAGAGGTTGGAATGTCCCAAATTATTAATTTGGGGCAGCTGTTAAAGAAGAGCAAGCACGGGCCAGGCACTTGTTTTTCGCCACATGTGGGTGCTTTGCTACGTTGAGTCTCCGTAACAAAAGACACAATCATTTTTCAATCCAACTGTGCTCAACAGAACACACAAACACTTAAATCACATTGAAATTGATAAAGTTAACCATACTCCTACAGGTTTTGCTGAACAGGTGCTTCAAGGAAAGATTCTGAAAGGTCCAAAGTTATAGTTGTGGCTATAAAATTAGGAGATGTCAACACTTATGTCACCCTCCCAACTCTTCCTATATTAAGTTATTGACTTTTACCTTTCCTAGCAATAGCAAAGCATTTGGAGTAGGTGCCAAATTGGGCCAGCACCAATGATAATCAGTTAAAAAGCAATATATATTTGGCACCAGATACCAACAAGGTTCACCACTACCATCTGGTTACACTTACCAAATAACACTATTCATTTCTTGTGTGCAGTCAGCAGTCATTTCAAAGCAGATGAGACAGAGAAACCTTCCGTTGCTTGTTCTTCTGGAGATTACAGATCACTACTCAATTCAACAGCTGCAGGGAAACTTTGGGGATACCATTATCCTGCTTGTAGATCTCAGAGTTATGCTCTATCACAGGGCCCAGGCACACTGTGATAGGATCATGGAGCCATTAAGGATGCAAAAGACCTCCAAGTTCACCAAATCCCACCTTCAAGCAAATACCACTGTGCCCCCTAAACCATATTGCAAAGTGCCACATCTGCTCATTTTTTGAACACTTCAGGCGATGGTGACTCCACCACTGCCTTGAGGAGCCTGTTCCATCTCCCCCTCCCAACTGGTTTGAGCCCTTCAGACCTGCCACAACTAAATTAGTGTGTGAGAAAAGGGTCAATAACAGGAAATGAACAGAAGGACATAAGACAAAAAAAGTACAGAAGGATGTGGTAAAAGGAGCCTCCCCAGAGCTGACAGATTTGCTTGTGGTCAGGGATTCTCCCAGCTGACCTACTTCACCTTGAAGCAGCCAACATTTCTGGGCTGTGTAATTCATTTCTCACATAGAGACACACTATTCTTCAATAAAAATAAAAAAAAAAAATCCAAGCCCTATACAGTCATGTCTCAGCTTCCTCACTCACATTCAAATTCAACTTCCCTCTGTGATAAATAACAAATCTCCATGCATTTTTAACCACATTCAAATTCAACTTCCCTCTGTGATAAATAGCAAATCCCCAAGCATTTTTAAGTAGACTAGTAACTGGTAGTTATGAATTTTAGCAGTTTACCTTCCTGTCTTTTAAGGTGTTTGGTCTGTTATGGGGGACAGCTACAGAGGGAATCTGTTGTGGTGAAATTGGGTGCATGTACATCACTCGGGTCAACACTCTGCCATAACGTAGCAGTTTACCTTCCTGTCTTTTAAGGTGTTTGCTCTGTTATGAGGGACAGCTACTGGGAGGGAATCTGTTGTGGTGAAATTGGGTGCACGTACATCACTCGGGTCAACACTCTGCCATAACAAGCTCTATACTGTTTCACTTCCATGCAGGTATCATTACACGAAGGTGATAACACCACAGTTAATTTTTCATCTTCTTTCCAACAATCCCACTTATGCGACGCTTTTATAATCAGCCTACTCCATACTGTTGCTGAAGCTATTAAACACACATATTTCAGTCTTAGAGGAAAGCTGTAGTAGTCATACGATGCTTGAGCATGTTTTGAGACAAGTGACACTGGGCCAGCAGTTTTAATTGCCTTGAGTTGGTGAGAATAAGATATAGCCAAACAGTCACACTATAAATGGAAGTGTAATGGGTATTTGAGATAAACAGAAGGACAAACAACTCAGCTGCAAATGAGCAAAATCTGTTCACAAGGCAGTCTTATGAAATAATTGAGCACTTCTGCGCATTATGTTTTTGCTTGGACTATTACCAGTCAGGTGCATCAGCCGTCATCACAAATTACAAATCTGGTTTCTCACGTACTGTGGTGAAAATGTGCCCTGAAAACAAAAGGCCATCTAAACCAGACTCCAGCTCTCGTTCTCAGATTGCTCCAGCTTGTTCTAGAGCTGCCTCCCTGCATTTCACGCCTGCTGGCAGCCCTTGGCTTTGACAAGAGTTTAATGTTTGTTAATAATAATACTCCTTATCCATAATGCTGACCACAATGAGGAGTTCTGGGCTCTGCACAACCACTCCAGTATCCCTGCTGCTGCAGTGTTCCAGAACTGGCCTGTCTCCAGGAAGGACCATGGTTTCCCTCTCACGTGATTTTCCCATAAAGTCGTGGCTCTTGCTAATCACTCCTGACCAAAAACTTCCAGCACTCCAAGGTTCTTATTTCTTATTCTTAGCAGAAATTGGAAAATATACATTTCTGCCTGTTGACATGCCAACAAATATCTCAAGTGTGGGTCATTGACTTAAACACTGTCCCCCTTGCTGGCAGCCCCCTCAAACACTTCCTGCAACCCCACTGCTCTGAACCAGCTGTGGCTCCCAGCCACCCTCCCCTCTAAACACTAATCTAAGGCCAAGAAAATGATCAATCTCAAAGTTAACTGCTTCACTGATTCAATCCTACATAAATGTAAACTTGAAAAAGATATAGTAGCTCTCTAGCAAGTTTAAACATCTGCATTGCCAGGATAACACTCTCCCAAGAGCAGCAGCAAGTTTGGCCTGTGATTCAGTGAAGCATAGATCCATAGTCTCATAATAAGGAATTTCACTGTGAAGAAGATTGTTCATTTGTTACAAAATTATCTTTATAGTATAATAATTTAATGTCTCCCTACTGGCAACAGATCCAAATAGTCGAGTTATTCTTAGAACCAATATTTTTTAAGGTTTTTTTTTATATATATAGCTATTTATGTGGCCACCACAGCATAGAATTAGACTATTTAGTCCCTGAAGAATTAATTCTAAAACATATTTCTGGCACAGCGGGCTATGCTTTATGGATTGGAAATTTAGGAAAATGCTGGAGATTAACCAAGGAATGAGCACAGGCCCTGGCAATCATACTTTCCATCCCATTTCAAGTCCATAATCTGTTATTTAGACGCTTAAAAATCCCAAGAAACCAACCCACACTGCAGTGGGCACTCTGTCCACCCTCACAGGATGCTCTCAAAAACCAAGCAGGCCACTGCTCAAATTTCTGGTGTGGGTGAGCTATCTAAAGCTTTAGCACAGCACATGAGTACCACACACTATCATATGCTTAGGAGTGCACGACATCTGCTTAAAAATGAGACATTACTCCCCTACCAGGAGGTGCGCTCGTCCAAAAAGGAGCCCCATCACACACTCTGACACACACATGCAACCTTGGTGTATGAGACATTCATAAGACATTCACATGAGAGGAGATGCTGACATTTCAGCCCCAAGAAATGACTTGCAGACACTTGAGGACTCTCCAAGCAGCCCCTTGGAAAGCAGTAGCAAAGAACAAGAGAGCCAGGTCAGTTTAATGACAGAGAAGGTGAGCAGCCCTGATTTAAGCTACATTTAATAAAAATGCATTGCAGTAAAGACCTGATAAGCTGAGAAAATGAACAGGACATAGCTGCAATTCATTATTTATTTATGATTTTCATCAGTCCTCTCATTTTAAATGTATAAGTTATCACACAGTTTGAACAAAACTGCTTAATAAAACCATACATCAACTGCAGAGCCTAAGATGGCCACCTGCTCAGCTAAAATTATAGCATCAGTACATTAAATAATTGTTCCTCTATAGCTGTATGTGTATGTATGTATATATATATATACACTTCTTTCAGCTTTGATATTTTGGATGAAATTTTCAACCACTACTTGTAACTACAGGATACGATCAAGAGGTGGCAGCAGAATTGTCAAGTATTCCTCTCTAGGCACACTTTTTATGTGCCTCACTCTAGAAGCAGACTATTTCCTTGACATCCCCCATAGAGGAACAGTTCTCAATTCTCATTATAAAGTTGGATTCTTAATCACTTCTTCTTACAAGTTTTGTGCATGTAAGAACACATGTTCATACATATACTGCACTATATTGCCAAGTAGGCAACGTAAGAAATCTTCTTAAACTTGACTGTGTTTATACTTTCAGTTTTTCTGGGATCAGCTGACTATGCAGTCACTACTACCAGCTAATTTAAACAACTTAAACTGACAGAACATCTTACAGCAATTTCATGTTGCACCATGACACGTGTACAAGCAGTAGCATCATAGCCAGAGTGTTAACAGCTGAAACATAAAAAGGAGCACAGGAATAAATCACTAATTTTCAGGATGTTCTTGTTTGTGACTACAGATATGTAATTCTAGGAGGACGATTCTGTTCCAGTCAACAAAATCTTAGGATTTAAAGAGAAATTTTTAACACACAAATGTATGAATCAATGCAAGTTTGCATGAGGTGCTTTGCCTGCTAGTGTCATCCTCTGCACGTGACCAATAACAGAAGTTGGAAAAGCTATGTTGGAAAAGCAGCTGTGTTTAAGTGTCTGCAGTTTTGCACAGATGCCCAGTAACATTCTGGTCACCACTTGTACCATACAAAGCACATGGGAAAGCATGGACAAGCACAATGGATAGAAAAATAAAGGGCATGTCAAAACAGAAGCAAGTTTGCAAAATTAAATATATGAATTTTTAAATCTTAACCTATCCCCTTTCTGCATATGCAAAATAATGAATTTTTCATTGCATAGCAAAATCTTCATTGCTTGTTTTTTCCACGGAACTCAAGCAACATTGAGGAAACCAAAGGCAGGACACAGTTATTGATGAGCAGCTGTTCTATACTTTGCTTTCTCCTTAGCTCTCAATACGTGGCCTCCTGACCTAATGCACACTCTGCAGAAGGGACAATCAGCAAGTTAGTGCATGGGTTCATCACGAACAGTCATTAGGGCTGTATTCCCATGTTCCCATACTTTTCCAGTACTACATTCAGATCAGCTTCACTGCAGTCTGTGAAGAGAAGCTGAGGTAAAACAGAGCTGCTCCTCCTGCCCAGAGAAGTGCAACTGCCCCACCTTGGGCTACGTGGGCAAAGCTGGGTGTTCCCTGAATCCACAGCTCCAGAGCAGGTGGAACCACAGTTCCCAGTTAGTCCTTTGACAGAACCACTATTCCCAGTCAGTCCTTTGTCACACCCAGCAAGAGTGGTGGAGGACACTCCTTGATCTCAATGTAGTGGTGGCAAACATTCCTCTGGGGGTAGGAGACAAGCAAGATAGTGGCACTGTCTGGGACATGCAGAAAATGCAAAACCACCAGTTTCTCAAAGTAAAATAAATAAGTAAATTGATCCTAGGTCTCTTTCTGTCAAGATGGTAAAACACAAATCCCTATCCGTTCTGTGGGGAATTTACACCAAAAAACCTGAAGTACTAGGACACTCATAGATCACTTACAGTTGCTAACACTGTTCAAATAAAAAGCCTTGTTTTAAGGGAAAAATAATACCACCTATGTTGAGGTTTTCCCCAGTTAAACCCAGTGGCACTAGTGGAAGATACATAAAATATAAAGCATACATTGCATAACTTCACTTTCAGTTAATTATGTTGTAATTTGATGCATCATTCTGGGGTTATTTCCCCCTCTTACTGAGCCTTCAGCCAATGCTGAAAATGCTGTTGTAGAGTAAATTGAAACCAATATTGGAGGCTGTTTCACACTTAGGGATTAAGTCCTTTATGATGAAATGATACACCTCATGATAAAACCTGATATCACACTGATGCTGCTGGAACAGAGCTCCCTAAGTTGCTGAACAGACACATCAATCCCTTCAATTTTGGAACAACAGTTTTGTAACTCATTTATGACCTTATATGTTTGAAGTAGGGAAAAAAAAACATTGCAAACTACTGCGTAGCAAACTGTTAAAGAAAACACCAATATTTTTTGGTTTAAAACTGAAGTATAAAAGTAGTTAAAATAATAACACAGCTTACATATCACATTCTTTTGCTAATAATTTTGGGGCTGTAGCCAGTCATAGCAAAAGCACCTGAGTTCCTGGTGATCACTGGCATGAATGTAGAAACAAAACCCTTGCATACTGCACAAATCCCCATCACCTGGGGCTTTTACTACTGGCAGCCATTCGCATTCATCACCATCCCACTGCTACTGTGATCCTTTGCACACAGTTATCTCCATAGGACTCGCAGTAATTTAGATGAAGAACATGAATTTGCATCAGAACAGAAAAAGGCCATTTGGCCCCATATCCTCACTTTCCAAGTACTTATCTCAACACAGAGACTGACAAAAAAACAACCCTACTTTTTGAACTGGATCTCAAGCTGCTGCAGGGACACAAAACATGTAAGACAAAATAAAAAGATCACAGGGAAGCCAGGTAAGAAGGTAGACAAGGCCTGGTAAATCACTTACAATGTCTTTAAATCACCATACAATAGACATAACTCCCTACCAATTATTCATTCAGTGGTTAAGTTCCATATATTAATGTATATCTTGTACCTTTATCTATATGTAATGTACACTCATTTGTAGAATTAGAAAAACTAGGAATGAATTGTGGAGGGCCTGGTAAGGATTGAAAGAAAATAACAAATTCAGATTACTCCCCCTATTATTATTACTCTGCTATTACTTTAATAGCAGAATTAGAATGTACAGATCAGGGAGAAGAAGTCCATTCAAATAGGAAAAGCATAAAAGGCAGAACTGAAGTGACAATCCTAAACCAGTTGTTTCAGTGTCTGCAGTGAAGGGTGATGGGACAGACAAATCTGATTCACAGCAAGGAGCAGGATTTAGTTGTACAGTAGCAGATAAGAGTGGAGATGAGGGATGGCAAGCTTTCATAGAGTTGTGGTGACTAAGAAAAAATATGTACCAGTGACTGGACAGATAAAATATAGCTGGTGATATAAACCAGAACAGTATGTCAGTATTTCTATCGGTAAACTCAAATATTATACAGCCTGCACATCTGCATTACAGTCTGGAAAGAATTTATTAGTATTTATGTTAATAGAATATTTAAAATCCAAAGTATTTAAAATTATTATTTATTTAAAATAACAAGTCACTGTTCTCTCATTCTTTGTTTATGCTGTAACACAACAGCTGTGATAACATATTTACAGTTACCTGATGCATCCACAAACCACAGCCTCTAGAAACACGACAAATTAAAAGTGAAAATAAATAAATAAATGGATTAAATTAACAAATTATAGAAGCCATGGTCAATAGAAGAAAAACCTTTGAAGTAATGAACCACTGCTAAAGTGTCCAATCCAAACCAGGTACTTTGTACCGTGCACAGACCTTGGCAGGTCACCAAAAGGTGAGAAATGTACAGGCTTTACCAAAAAATGCTCAGCCTTCTCAGGTACCTACATCTGGTGCTCTCTGCAGGTAACCCAAACTCCATCCCAGTCACTGCACCTGGAATTTTACCTCCACTGGCTCCAGCTGCCAAGGAGCCCAAGTCAAATGGAAACACAAGATCCAGAGCCTGAAGTGGAATTTACCCCATCTGAATAGAGCAGCAAGATAGCCCCTGCACTGATGCCCACATTTTCAATGATACAGGAAGAAAGCCTTGGCTTCTGGCGCACCAATATCCTAAAACATTGCTGCCATTCTCATCTTGTGCCCAGGCAGCACCTGAATTACCCCTTCTCTCACTCTCCCTTAAAGTCACATTGATTTTAAGGACTAGAGTTCAGTAACTCTAAAAGGAGCAATTTGAGAGCCTAATCCTACACAGCCTACAAGGAAAAGAACACTCAAATAGTGCCTCTAAAATTTCACATAGACTTTACTCAAGACTGAAACATATCTACCCTACAGCAGGAAGCTGGTCCTACTGCTCCCTGCACATGCTGCAGATCCAAGTAACTCTCCAAAGGTAATCTTAAGCAGACCCCATTACAATAAAACCCAGCAAGAGGTGAAAATCTGTAATTAATGATCACTATTTAGCATCTCCCATGAGCGATTCCAGAAAGCCGAAGTCTTGACATTTTAAGAATTATCAGAATCAATTTAATTAGTTGAAAAATGGTTATTCTTAGTATAATGACCACTCTAACTGTTCCTAAAGTACCCAAGGAAACCAGGATTTAAGAGCATTCAGAAGGACTTACTTGTTGAGAGACTGATGCACTCCATGAAGTGGAGGATATGACAGAAATGGTGCAGGGAATAAAAGGCTATCAGAAGGATTACAAAGGGACATGCAATCCTAATGCTTCATAATAATTAAGCACCCTGAAAGAGCCAGCACAGCCATTACTGTACAGGCATGTTTGATGCAGACTTTTCCAGATTTTTAAATTATAGTGTAAATGATTCTGCCATAGCAATTCCAGAAAAGGACTGGTCTTTTTTCCCATTAAATTAAGACTCAAAGAGAATGTACTGGGGAGGAAGCCACCCCACAACTCAATCAGTTCTTTAAATGGATAACACAGGACACAGGAATTATTCAGGGTTTTAATGAGACTTAGTACAGAAAGCAACAACAACAATCCTCAGGCAAAACCTCACCAATTAGAAGACTTTTTATCTTGCTTTATGTTTAGCTTAGAAACCTTTGCATCCCTGCAGTCTACAAGCAAAAAAATTCTTTACATAGCAGGTTTCAAAGATTGCCTAACAATCAATATTTGGGAAGAGCTACATGAGAAATTTCCCCTGTGATTTAGCAATGACTCTGATTCCCCAAGGTCTGTGTTACTGACATTGCTGCAAATGTAGCGCAAGCAATGAAAAATGGAAGCTGCACATACTGTGCTTTCCCTGTTGCCTTTACTCAAGTCATAATTCACTCTTGCATATACTGTAATTTAACCTGTGGAGATCCCAGAGGGGGCTGTATAAACACCATGTGGAAACTTAACCCGATCATTAAAACACTATCACAGATTTTGCAGATTATTGAGCATTTTCTAGTAGATCACTCAGCTGAACTTTCCTGCGTTGAGCAGGGCTTCATCCAATTCATAAATTAATTTTTCATGTTAGGCAAATCCCTACAGTACTTTGGCACCTAAAATCAGCCAGGAGCTGAGACATGAAAGCCATGTACGGCAACTTTCTGCATGTTTTCTGACAGACCTTAATCTCTCCCTTAGCGTGTTCCTCAAGGTGTCATAAGTCACTTTATAAAAAAATAAAATACACCACTACTGGTTATAAATATGGAACTGGGCAGCTGGCTAAAGTTGCCCTTTGAGGAAAAGCTCAATCTTTGGGCAAAGACTGTGCTCTCTCTCACAAACACCCAGCTGAAGTCTGGCACCCATTCAGACCCGATACCCACCACTCAAATTGTTAGCAGATATTAGCTGTCACGTTACATTAGCCCCTCATCATGCTATCTTGCATCATGCCAGCATATAATGTGAATTAATGGGACATGACGTGACATATGCAATGTGACGTGATATGATGTGACAGCTACCATTTAAAGGGGAACACACCTATTTTCAAATCAGATGCCCATTATCAATTAAAGCTCCTCTGGTGATGGTCAGAAATTCATATGTCAAGCCCAAGAAAAACTAGCCAGCATGTGTTGCTTGTGCTACTGAACTGATGAGCTGGGAATCCACCAGCTACCCAAATTATCCTTGGGTAATTTGACAGATCTGTAATATAAGCTCTGTGTATCAGTTCCATGTCATATTTGCTCAGTACGACTGAAAGCATGTTTTTGCCATTTTTCTTCTTCATTCATCATAATTAAAATCACCTAAAACACTGATTTCCAAGCTGTAAGTTCAGTTCTGTTATCATCAGCTGCTGTGCTCGGTACGTGAGAGAAAAAGAGGACAAAGAATATTGTGCTGTAGCTGCAGTGAGCAAAGTGCTGAGAGCATGGCAAAAATGGTCATTTAACTGACCAGACACAATGTGGAACTAATACGAAAGTTAGGAAGAGCAGCACACAGTGTGAGCAATAAAACCTTTTTGCATCCACTCCTGTGCAATGATTTTTTCTCCCCCAGTAAAGACATTAGTTGCTTGATGCTTAAAACCAAAAAAGATTTGCATAGGTGCAATGAGATTGTCATAAATCTGTTGTAGGCAACAGGCTATGGAATGTATGCATAATTCAGGAGAGAGAGCTTGCAGATGAGTTTAGTGTACGAGTGAAATTCAGACACTGTAGTGCAGCAGCTTTACAATGCACAAGGAATGCACATTATCCTTATGCAGATTAAAGTATTGATTCTTCATCATTCTATAGTTCAGCCATTAATATTCATGCAAACCCTCTGGGCTGGTCACCTTGCGGGAACGCACAGAGCAGTGGAGGATCAGCCCCGTTCTCCGTCGGCGCCTCAGCTCTGGAGAGAGCTCTCTGTGCATCACCGTAACATGGCTTCCCGGGAGTGATATCCCTGCACTTGCTGCTCAGTTGACTGTTTCTGATGATCTTGCTGCTGCTGCAAAAAAGGGTAAAGCTGCTGCCTCTAGATTTCCCGATGCAAAAATTGCACTTCAAGGCCGGATGGCAGCTTGAAGGTCACACACGCTGACGCCTCGCATGCCAGAGACAGGAAGCCTAATTTTAGCCCACAAGAAACTAGAGTGCTGATTAGAAAAAATGAGATTCTATAATGCTTCAAAAGCTTTACAGGGGAAAATTATTCTTAGCACAAGATATCCCATCATACCTATGGGATGCAATGCTTCAAGGATGTAGAAAGAAAAGGTTTCCATAATAAGTGGTGGAAATGAATGAAAAGTAATTACACAATTGTCTAAAGCAGTGAATGTTGAAAGAAGTGTGGATATAATAGGATTATATAGTGATTCTTTACCTTATGATCATCCAGCATCATAGGATAATAGAGAAACAAGTAGCAGGCTATGGATTAAAGGTGCTGGAAATATTTATAGTTTTATTTCCTGGCATAGCAATTTCTACAAAAGCCTGCAACATGAACAGTAGACTGTGCCACCTTTTCCTCCACAAAACACTCCCAGATTTAGTATGAAGGTTCCCACATGGGTCTGTCTGATCAGAGAGCCTGATCTCACCTGAGTGGCTAGGCAGGAGCAGACAGCCTGTGTGGTATCTGCCCCTGATGTTCTGCTAAGTGCCAGTGGTTGTTCCATGCACTGGAGCCTGGTACCTTAAGGAAAGGAAGTTATGTTGTTAGGAAAGGTTGTTTCATAGCCAGTTCCATTCACAACCACACATATTTTCCATTTCTCCTCTTTGTAGCCCATATCATTCCTGAAGCATATGCTGCACTCACTTTCAGAGAAAAACAACTCTCTCTCCTGCATGCGTTTTTAAAACTGTGCTTAAGAGCATTTAGCAGCCAGAAGAGATGGGCAGATAGAGAAGAGCCATGACCAGCTCCTTACACATCACTTGCAACTACTGCTGAGAATCACACCAGGAATCTCCACATGGGCAAACTCCTGGAAGAGCTCAGCAGGAGTTCCATGGCTGCACGACCAGCTCTGCCCTCACACACTGGTTGCATCCAGTGTATCACTAATGCACTGCACATGATGACAATGAAAGATAAATGCTGTGCCTTCCACATCCTTTGTTTCAGTAATAAAGCAGCTTTGGAAAAGCTTTTTCTGTCCCTCAGATTTATTTGGAATTTTCACTTCCCTGTTCACAGTTACATATATTGCTTAGCATTCACGTAGTCTTCACTGTGAGTAATTTTCAGTTCTCAAATAGTTATAAGAATCATTTCTGAGATTCATATAATGCAATTACAAAAGAAGCATAACCAGTTCATAAAACATGCCACAAAGATTATTACCAACATTTCCGCTCCCCTAGACTCCACTTTTTGCCTGTGTCAAATCATAAGAATCATGTCAAGTTCTGGATTTACTTTTGTAAGCATTTCCGAATGCATTTTTCCTAAAGCTTTTTAATAGGAAAATGAAAATAAACATGCCAGAGCAGGAAGCAGTAAAGTTAAAGCGAGCAGTGCCCCATTCAAAAGTTTCAATCAAATTCTCCTATAGGCACCTGGCCCATCAGATATGGTGAAATTTGTTTGCTTGCATATACCTATTGATGGAAACTTGACAGATTATTGGCATAAATTGCTGAATTTATGCTCATTAATCTACAGTGCATTTTTCTTAGTTCTTCACATGGTAATTTTGAACTAAATGCTTGTCCCTTTACTTCATTCTATATAGAGTTCTTGAAAAAGCATTAGAAACAAGCAGGAACTGGCAAAGGGAAATCAGTATTGAATTGTTTGGGGTTATATTCCTGTGTTTTGCACCTTCAGGCACAGCGTTTATTTAATTATAATGATATATTTACCACTGGGGAATTTCTGTTCCCATCCAGATTTTAAAAGTTCACATCAAGGTCAGATATTGCATTTTAGACTCAAACTTTAGATTCCAAGTCTGACCAGTTTTTTTTTTTAGCACATAGAGTACACAATTCCTCAAATTCAGGTAAATTAGAAAAGCAGTTAAGAACATAAAAACAGCCATACTGAGACCAGAAACCCCTCTGGCACAGTTTTCTGTCTCCAACAATGCCCATAAGTGGATAACCAAGGAAAAGTATAAAACCAGGACAAGTATAAATCATATTTCCCCTAATATTCACCCAGGCTCCACTTATTCTCAACTTAGGGACTTCCTGAACCAGGCAAGATATCCATGTGTTGAGCTAAACCTCAGTGAATTTCTCTTCCATGAACTCGACCATTCTCCCCTTAGACCAAAAGAGAATTTTAGCACCCATCAATCTTTTGGCAAGATCAACTCCCCACTACATGAGATCCATGCCTTTTTATTTCTTTTAAATCTGGCTCCTGCTACCTTCATTTGATTTCCCCTGGCTCTGGGACAAGATACTGTGAAGAGAATGTGAACAACTGAGCCTTATCTGCGCTTTATGATTTTATAGACTGCTATCAGAGGCTCCATCAGCCATCTCTTTTCCAGACTGAAAGATCCTCATTTATTTAACCACCCCTAATGCAGAACCTCTTCCATGCTTTGCTTATCTTTTAGACCTTTCATGGAGCCCTCTTCAGAACTATTGCAGCCTTCTGGAGACCGGGGAGGAGGGAAGTCTGTAGGGGTGGCAAAACCTTCTCAGTGCCTAGCTGGAGGCAGATCATGGATTTTCACACAACATAATAATGATATTCTCCATTTCATTTTTTTTTCTAATGATTTCTAACATTCGATTTGTTTTCTACCCATTACTGAGCACTGAACTGACACCCTCAGGGACTTAGCTTGGATATTGGAATATCTTAGCCCAGAAAACACAGGATAACATCACAAGACATCATCATAGGTCTAAGCAGTTAGGATTTTTTTTCTCATGTGCCTCACCTGACATTTACCTACATTGAATTTATTTGCTACTTTATGCTGCAGATACTCACACTATCTGTTTTTCATTTGTCAAGCAAAACAAGGCAGATTATCTGTGTGTACATCAGCATTCTCTAGACAGTTTTAAAATGGGCTGTTTGTCCCATCAACTTTGAACGATAGAAATTGCTCCTGCATTTGTTAAGGTATTTGCCCCATCTGTCCAAGGAGGTCACAGCATGGATTTATTATAGCTTACTTCATTAAAATAATACCTTCATGGAGGGTCCACTGTGCTACATCCCCCCTTCTTAGACCTCTGAATACATCTGCACAAAGCTGCTCAGAAAATCTCACATTTTTAACTGAATATTGAGATCAGGACATTTTGCAGAAAGCGTTCCATTTCTAAGCATTCAGCAAAACTCAGGCATAATTCTGGAGGACTCTTGCCTGTGCCTCCCAACTCAAAGATCAGTCTGGTTTTAAGCTCCTTGCCCCTAGTGCTGGTTGCTCCCAGGTCAGCAGGACTGTGATATTCCCTAGACTTTCCAGCTTCCAGTCTCTCTGGAAACAGTTCCCAGAAAAAGGTCTTGTGGCAGCCTCTTTGTGTCTTGGAAACTCTGACAACTGAACAAAAAAGCTGCCAAACGTTTCCAGCTTTGTTTACATTTTAAGGAATTGTTTTAACAGGCTGATCAGTTGCACTGGTGTTATTTATTAGTGGGCAAACACAAGCAATGGAAATCGTGTTACCTTCTGCCCACAGTTACAAGGAATTTCCAAGGCTTTGCTGCACATTATCTATTTCCCCTCAGAAAAAAATCTGGATTGTCTTTGATAAAAAAAACAATGCGGGAGTTTTACAAAACCAATATTTGCATAATTACATTGTGGTGTAATTATATCAGAAAATTGTATTTTCTGATTTTGCACCCACTTTGAGAAGAGCTTTTGCACAACTAATTTTTGCAAAACCTCAACCATGCACAATTTGTTCGTTGAAAGTGAAAAAAGGATATGTTTGTTTATATTTCTGCCATCTTCAGATAATATTTTTTGTTCAATTTCATAGATGTTAAAGGTGCACATTATTTAATAAATCACATCATTAGAAGGATACCTAAAATCAAATCTATTAAATCGTCAATGGACAGAATTAAGACTTCAGATTTATTTCAGCAGGGAAATAACTTATTTATATGTTCATCCTGGTAACTGTTTCTTCAGAGGAAAAAAATTACTATCCATATACACCTTCCAATTCCCTAATGAATTCTTCCATTGCCATGTGAAAAGTTTTACACTTGAATAATCAGCTGTTTGATGGCTTACCATTAAAAACAAATAAATCAACAATTCAAACATGGTTTAGATTCCCATGGGAGGGAGGGCAGAAAAATTAAACAAAAAAATCACAAATGTAAATATTTCTAGAACATATTTTCATTTAAAACAAAGTAGCATTTATTGATGAAAAAGCTTCAGCTGTATTGGAAATTCAAAACATCTGTTTTCAGAGCAGTGTCTATTTTCTATTAGTATTCAAAAACATTCAAAAGTATCTACTTACATGGGTGAGAACCACAAGCAGAAAACCCCAACTACTGAACTTCCCAATTCCTATAGAGACCTTTTCTCATAGATCTATGCCTTATACTCTAATTCTTGGAGATGATCTTTACTCTCACTGATTTAAAAGGGCAACTTGAATGATGAAGCATTGCACTAGAGATCTATTGCTTTTCAAATTTTAGATTCCCAAAAATAGCGAAAAATTTTTGGCAGCATCATTAAAGTATCTGTTCTTCCTAAAATAGAAACAACAGAATACGCTTCAGCAACTCTTTGACTACACAAATCAGTAATTGCAAAGATCAGACGATTGTTCTTTTAGCACAGGAAAGAGTCTCAATAGTTTTATAACAGAACAATTCCCGTGTGACTTTTTTTTTTAGAAGACAAAATATAATCATTTTAACCCACAGATTAAAGTTCCTTTCTCCTTCAATTATATAAATCCTACACCAGATTAGAAGACAAAATCATATCTCTGTCTGCATTACGACCTGAAATGAAACAGGTTTTTTGCTGTATTGACAGAAATCTTTATCTCCAGGGGCCTGCATTTGCTCTTACTGAAGTTAATGCAAAAAATCTAATTGGTTTCAATGGCAGCAGGAAACGTTCTGAGGCTCCATTCATGGGCTTTTCTGGAGGAAACACAAGGAGAACATTTGTGACCATTATCTCCTCCCTCTTTTACCATTTATCCTTTCTTTTCCTTTTGCCCCGTATTTCAAAATTTTAATAGTTAGACATAATTGCTGGGGCTAGAAAGAAACTGCCATGTGGGAAATGTATTTCTTGGGCACCTTTGAATTATTTTAAACTGTCAGCTCCCAGAGACTGCTGGCTGGCAAGACTCCTGCTCTGTTCCACAGTGTCAAATTCTATGTTGGATATTGTTCATTTTTTGGAAAGATGTACAGAATTATATTTGTGCTTTGCATTAAAAATACAGCTAATTTTTTTCTACATGAGCCTGAAGATGCAAAGTATTAGATTAACTGGGTCAGATTTTCATGAAGGAAACAAGAGAAGGAAAAATGTAAAAAAGGCAAAAATGTTTTCAGCACAAGTGAATAACATAAAAATATCCTGTTCCCATCTAATTTTTTCCCCATAAGGATGCTTTTCATTGTTGGTTGGGGTTTTTTTAGTATACTTTAAATAAAGTAGACATTATCAGTGAAAATTCATGAAGTAATTTAGTGAAGAAATTAAGAAGGAAAGGACAAGGGCCCATGGCCAGACAGAAATGGGAAAGCTGAGACACTGCTCCTGGAATGGTCTGGGTTGGAAGATACCTTAAAGACCATCTATTGCCAAACCCCTGCCATGGGAAGGGACACCACCCACTATCCCAGGTTGCTCAGAGCCCCATCCAACCTGGCCTGGAACACTTCCAGGGATGGGGCAGCCACAGCTTCTCTGGGAAATCTGTGTCAATGTCTCTCCATTCTCACAGCAAAGAATTTCTCCCTAATATCTCATTCCTAAACACAACAACAGAAAAGGTCAGAATTCACACTACTCACATTAATATTGCAAATCCACCTCTACAGAAATGGGAAACAAATTGAAATTAATTCATTGTTTGCTGGTTTCAATATCCTCAAATCTTCTGAGCAATCAAATCGAAAACTAGTACAAGGTGACTACTCAAGTATCTTTCTAAAAGAAGTCAACTGCAGAAGAGTTTTTTCTGATTACTTTGTTCATTCAAACCAAGTGTTTCCACACTGCTAGAAAAAGTATTTCCATAAGTAAAGCCCAGTTGCAATCTAGTCACACACACACTAATAATACACAGCTCTTTTTCTCAGGCATATTATTTACATTATGGATTTATTATTGTCTTCGCTTATGTTGACACGAAATAATCTTCCATCTCCTTCCATGTTAAAAGAGTGCAAGCGTCCTTTGCTCAGTAAATAATTCAAAGACATATAAATATTTTAAGAACAATAAGCAGTATATTTTGGAGCAGGGGAAGACAACTGAAATTAGTTATTTGTAGCTGAGATCTTGATTGCAGCAACATAATTGTTTTTCTGTTTTCATTATCCCACAGTGAACTAAATTTCTCCCTTTACTTTCAGACACTGAATATTTAGTTTCATCTGCAAAAGTAATTTTTATGAAAAAACACAAAAGCATTCAAGCATGAACTTCCAATGCTTCCAAAATCTCTGTGATAAACAAAAGGAAATTTGCTTGTAATAATTTGTTTTTCCTGCATACAAAATTTTAAACCATGGTGTATTAATCTTTTTTCTCAAATATTGTGTTTATGGGTTAGTAGATACAACCTCATAGAATATTTGATTATTAACTTGTGAAAAAGTTTCAGTTAAAAGGAGCTTTTCTTGATCACACTGAAATAACAAAGAGGAAAAATTCTTTTTGTATTCACATAGTAACTATAGTTGAAATGATAAATCAAAACTGACCTACAGTCAAAAGTAATAGAAGTTTAGAAAGCTGGATAATGTGCAGACACAGCAAAAATTCATTTGGGAATCACTTATTGCTCACTATTTTCCTATGATCTGAGGCTGGCACTCAGATCTGCAATGCAGATCTCCAAAATCTGGAATGAGACAGGCTATAAGGCCTGGCAGGAGATCGACATTAATACTGTCAGTGCATTCACATGTCATCTTCTTTCCCTTAAAAGATTAGCCCAGAATTTGTGTATCCCATTCTCTTTTCAGTGTTGGATAGGCCTGCCCTAAAACATGTGTAAGAAGCAAATCTTGAATCTCTATGTAGTAGTGAAATTTTAGGCACAGGTGACTTGGCATTAATTTTAAAATATGAAGGATGAAAATATTCAGAAAAAAACAAAAAGCAAAGTTATAGATCACTTGCAGAACAAACAGTCACCCATCTCTGAACAGCCATCCCCTGTCACTCCCTCTCTCTGGATAAGGATGTTTCAAAAGGGAGCATTTGGCTGCAGTTCTTCAACATGGCTTTGACAGCTGCAAACCTCAGTGCTACAGTCAACTGGTTAAACCCCCAGAAATTTACAACTTCAATTTAAATTGTGCTTCTGAAACACAGATAGATATTTTTCTCTGGATTTTGCACTATTTGATCAGATATTTTCTATGAAGGTGATTAAAAATGTACTTGTGGCGGGATTTTTAGCCATTTGTTAACATAGTTAAATGTAAGCATGTCCCATGCTCCAGTAAATTTTAAGTGGGGACCCCACTCCAACTCCATCACACTACACTGCATGACAAATACAGAGCTCAGAGAAACTTTGTCAGATGGAAAAGAAATACTTTGAGGAGGAAGGATGACCAAGGGTATGAAAGCCAGAGATTGACCTCATTCAGTCTCTTTCACACAGTAACACATCTTTTTCAAAATCTTTGTCCATTTAAAACAAGGACATTTTATAAGTTTTGGGTTAAGTCCCTTTTTCTTCATCCTATTGTGCTTTTCCTTAGCTTTCTCCTGAATATGGCTTGTTACCTTCAGTTTTCCCCCCTCTTCCTGTTTGTTTTAGAAGCCTGAGGGTTTCATAAAAAACTCTTTGAAGTCCAACAGAAATTTAGTAGCTGCCCTTGTGACCTTGGTAAAGATCAAGGATAGACTTGACTTAAAACTACTAAAAGGCAATAGCAAAAAAAAATTGGAAATATCCCATTAGAAAATACAGGAAAAATAACCCCTTCAGAAACAGCAGAGATAAAGCTGATACATTTGCATACTCCCAAACATGGAAAACAACAATTTCAATACAGCAACTACTTTTTCCAGCAGATTTCTAATCTTTCAAGAGATTCAGTTTGAAACTTTTTTTAATTATCTAATGCACCTTTTGTCATAGCCATTTTAGTGTGATTTATTTTCAAATCCAGATGAAAGTATTGGGAAATATCTAACCAGAACTCCTCCAGCTCCAGATACCTAAGGCAAGACCAGTATTTTCCCCTCATACAGCACCTGTACAGACTTTGTACCTGGAAGCCTGCAGGACCGCGTGGCTTTTTTTGATTTTGTCCAAGTTTCCAACTTAACTCCCTGTCGATCTCTACCTTGGCATTTTGGGAGAGACACAATGTTTCATATGAGTTTCATCATGATCAGAGTGACCAGTGAGGGCCATTACACGCACCACAGTGAAGCATTTGAAAAAAGGTTAATCTGGGAACTTCAAGAAATTATTAGTATAACCATGGATTTTGTTTAGATTACTTTATAAGGAAAAAACATGATAACAAGACATTCTAATTGACTATATCCCATGGACTTTAAAAGTGTCAGAGCAATTTAGCCTTTAAAGCACTACATAAAATATTTTATCACATCTCTGCCTCAGTAACTTTAATAAACTACACAGCCTTCAGGGACCCGGCTCCTTATAAATTAACTGCCTTCAACTTGCTGCACAAGGGTCTTTATCTCTTGTCAGCTTAATTATGTGTTTAATTTTATTTTTAACATTTTTTAAAATGACCCACACCAAGAGAAGCCTAGATTGTTTAATTAAACAAATGAATGTGGTTATATCTAGCACGATCAAAGCACTAATTTGTCATACTAATGTTTTATACGAAGCTGATAGTTCCATTGTAGTGCTGATACACCAGTTTAGTCTAAAGTTTATCAGCTCACCTTTCCAGCAATAATTTAAAGTCTAACTTTGTTCCACCGCCCTCTTACAACTAATTGGCTGTTGCTTTTCCCTGGTGTCTCAACAGAAGCCAGGCTCTAATAAGTTATTAAGCAATTGCTAATGCATTATTGCTTATGCTTGTGTTCCAAACTCACACTCTGCTCCAGAAGGGCTCAGATGAGTGTCTGGGTAGCAGAACGCAGCTGCACAAGAGGTTCACTTCAGCTGCAAAGGCCTCAAAGCACTTTAGCCACTTATGCTAAAGGGTAACAGAACTGAGAGAAGAGGCTTTCAGCTCTCTCTGTTGATTTGGTTGCAAGAAGAGGGAGGAAAGGAAAGGGAACCAGAGTTTCTCAGCCCCAATCCCCAGAAAACATGTACCGAAGTTGGGATTCTGTATCCAACTATATGCTCCCAAAGTCTAGTTTACTTTTCACACTGAAATGCCATTAAATTAGAACAAAATCATTGGAAACCAGGCTATTGTACTGCCCTGTGACAACACAGAGCAACAAGGTTACCGTCAGACATTCGCTCTCACAGTGCGAGAAGCTCTGATAGGTGAGATTATTCTCCTATCCCTTCCAAAACAACCTCTAGACTGGAGACCTCATTCAGGAATGAGACCCTGATTTTTTCAGATAAAAATAGGAGCTGAAGCCAGGTCTCCTACATTGGAGAAAGGCTTTAACACTACACAGCTGCCTAACAGCTGTGCAGAAGGAAGGACAACAGCACGACAGTAGTTTTGGTGGTGGAAACAGAGGTATTCAGAACCCAAATTCACCGCAGCTTCTCATTGCAAGGTTACAATGAAAGGGGCACACTCCCAGGGCACTGAGGCAAGTACTAAGTCCTTGAGTTGAATTTAAATTACCCATCACTCTCACTTTGCAAAGAGTAAGGAAGTGAAAAAGGGGAGCTATTGGGATTTTGAGAAGAGACCCAAGGAATAACTTGATTGATTGAGATCTGGTGGGAAGGCACAGTGGTGATGGCATCATGTGGATGGGCCTGTGTTTCTGGAAGTTGTGTCTCCCTTTGGGGGCTCTCCATATTCCCACTTTCCCCTAGGAGCAAGCCTTTTCCTTTGTAGAATTATTAATGTTTCAGTCTCATGACTTTTCAGACAATATTCTGATTTTTTTGATGGACTGACTCCTGACCCATGCACACCAGGACTGGCAATAAAGGCAGAGTGCATTTGCCTGCTTTAATATTAATATCTCTTATGTTGCCCTTTTAGGAAACTGCTTAGAAGTCATAGTCAAGTAACACAGTAAAGGGAATCAATTGTTTCACATTTACTGAAGGCCCACAACAACCATGCTTCCCCAGCCATGTGACAGAGTTCACAGAAGTGACAAGGCAGCAGACGTGGGACCATGATGAAGCACTAAGCACAGGCTATTTCCCCACTAGGCTGTAGGGTCCATTTGGTCAAGAGGCTCAGCACTTCTAAAAAGCACAGAAGGGGGAGTGGCCAGGGGTGACAAAGTCCTTCCTGTCACAGAGATGCCAACTATCACAATGGCTAATTTATACCAGGGTGTTTCCTAAGTATGGATTTAAAACTCAGGTCAGTAGAAGTCAAATATGTATTTTTGAAACCTTCAGTGCCAGGATGACACAAGGCAGTAGATGGGAACAGTGCAGGGTGACACAATTTGATTCATGATGGCTCCACAGTGCATATGCAGATCAACTTCAGAAAGTGATAGAAAGCACCTGGTAAAAGTCCATGGTGAAGGTCAAAGCTGACAGCAATAGCTTTTAGGAATGCTAAAAGAAGTAAAAAGCTGAAAAGTACAATTGCAAGATCTTGGGAATTTATGGCTTGCTTGGTTAATGTGTCTGGCTGGCTGAATGATAGTTCCATTGTGGTAATAATGCAATAGTTGAAAGTGAAGTTCAACTTCCCATCTTTCTAGACAAAATGTAGAACTTTCACTTTATTCACAGTGCCCCTCAGACCAACAAGGACTGACTTGTTTTCTCAAATGCATTGCAGATGCTCATAAGTTATTACCCAATTACTTTTTTGCCACATGCATCCAGGCAGTTAGTACATGAAATTTAAGACTCACACTTAATGGAAAACTTTGAGAAGGATTTTAGTTAAAATGCTTCTCTATATAAACACCAGATTTTTCTGTTTAGTTGGATAAATTTTTTGCAAGTCCTTTGATTTTAGGAATTTCATTTGTTCCTCTGTTTTTGTCTTCATCTGAACCCATTATGCTTTACTCATTTTTCTCCATAGAAATTATGTTAGCAGTGAAGCATGATGACTTCAAGGCAGAAACAGACAATAAACTTTTAATCTTTTCAAACTTAAAATATAAAAATATTGGTTTAACATAAGTAAAGTGTGATAGCTACATATTGCAGAGGTAAAAGCACTGAACAGCCAAGGGGGGCAAATTATCAAATGAAAGCAATAATTGATTTAAAAGTTACTGTGCTAGTTTTCCACTAGCTGCAAAACTAGCTGAATTAAAGATATGATTGACAGCTGCTTCTTTTCAAGCTTTTTTGAATCATAAGTCACTAAGAATGGTTTTCAGTTGTTGAAATTATGATGCAGCTCATGATTTAAGCCAAAACTTCCCACACTGAATGTTTGGACTCAGATGTTCCTTTGACTGTTGTATGAACTCTGTCCAGATTAAAAACTCTCATATCATCACTATTTGCTCCTCTCTGTACAGGTTTGTAAAATCTCAACTAAACTCCCCCAAGATTCGTGTTCTGATTTGTAGCAATCATGTTTTCCTCTTAGGTTCAGTTGCTGATCTGGAAAATAAGTCAGAAAGTTTTCCTCCCATAATCCTGATTTCTGTCTTCCCAATGATGAAGTTCTGTGGAGGAGGAAGCCTTTTGAATGTAGAAGAGCTAGACCTAAGGAATTAAAGGAAAGAAGGAAAAAGCAAAGGAGGCCACGTGGCCAAGAAACTGTTTAAAGATGGGATTTGTTCCTAATGGCCTGTCCATCCCACTGAGAAACATCAGAGCTGGGTTTGCAGATGGATACCAGAATGGCTTTGCAATTTCAGCCCCTGCACACCCTTGTCTCAGAGGAGAGTGTTCCCACACCCCACAATCCCTGCCCCAGAAGCACTGTGCTGCCAGCTAGGGGAAATGTCTCTGATCTGCCCACGAGCCGTGTACAAATGCAAGCTCTGGCGTTTTGCCTGTGTGCAACAGGGTGTGAAAATCAAGGTTGTACAACCCCTGATTGTGTACATGGAGGTGACTGGACTGGCCTAACAATTTCTCTGGTGTTATAAACTGATGTGTAGTTATATTTTTATAGATAGCCCATTAGATGAAATAACTATTCCATATCTATCAGGTAGGGGTGAAGGGATCCTCAGCTACTGCAGCTGGTAAGAAATGGCACATTACAAATTATATTTGCTTTTATAAATCAGAAGAATCAGATTCCCAGTCCAACTCTTAAGAACATCGTTACTTCAGGTAATGTGGTACTTACATGACACACCTAACTTCTGCAAACTTCTAATTGTTGCTAAGAAATCAATTCCTTCACTAAAGTCATCAGATATTTCACTTACATTGAGAACTCTATTCTATGACAGTACCAGTTAAACGTCCATCTATTTTTTCTATGGCTTTCTCATTTGCTGAAAGCTTGGGCAACAGTACCCCTTAGGTTAATCCTAACATTTTAATTAGTTCCAAGCTGACAGCTATTTGTACTTTCAGTAATAAATTTTAAAGTCACTGAAAAGTAGATTAGTGTGTAATTTAGGAAAGCTTGCTCATGTGTTTCACTTCTCTGTGAAAGACAGACACGCTCATGAGATTAAGCTCTAGCCTGGCAGAGAACCTGTTTTTCCTAGCACATATTTGCTTCTGATGTCATAAATTATGTTTAAATCCTGACTTAGCTAGCCTGTTGGTGGCAAGTAGTTCACAGAAGACAGGCTCATTTGCAGGTATAATACTCAAGGAAGTGGTCCCATTCTTGGAGATACTGCCTGGTTGATGAACTAATTTGACCTTCCTCAGTTCTTTTTGTTTTACAGGTGCTGCTCTAGTACAAGTGCCCATGGAGGTCACTGTATTTGCAAGCAAATGAAGTTGGCTTCCCTATCATTCACACCTCTGGATGGTCTCTCTCTCCATAAATATTTCCAGAAGACCTGTATTACCAGGGCTCTCATTCATCTCAGACTACTGTATGTCATTTATGACAGAAAGAAAACTACTGTGCATAGGTAAGGTCTTATTGGAAGGCTTGTGTGCTGTTTTATTTATTTGTGAGGAAACTGGTTCTTCAAGTAGAGAAAGTGACCCTGACACTTTTTGACCCTGACTTGACAGGTCGGACTTAGCCAGTGACATAAAATTATGCACCAGTCATCATTCTTCAATATATACTCCAGGGAATGAAAGAGAAATGAAAACCTGTTCCAGAGTATACAAATCTCTCTCTGCAACTCTAGACTCTACACAAACACACCTGATTTTCAGATGTCTTACAATATTGTGAAGTTATAATACTGAATTTTACAAATTCATTCACTGCTGTACCATCAGATTTGAACCTTGCTTGTGCTTCCACAAACAAAACAGGAATGTGCTTTCTGTTACAGATGGAAATGACTAGATAATGCATTTCACAACCATGCCAATGGTTATTTTCTTTCACTCATCATCTTTTGTTCACTGCCAGTTATTTCAGTTGGCAGATGTGGTTTCACAATCCTCTATAATTGTATCTGCTAACATTGCATAGCTGAAAGTTCCTCCCAAGAGCATCTTTAGATATTTCTTATGTCCACTGCAGGTCTGTTTCCCATTAGTTATTTCCTTACAGAATAACTTCTTCAGTAAATGCCTCTTATCCAACTGTGGAAGGCAATCTCCTCATCCAGCTGTGATAGGAAATGGTACCACACATTTCCTTTTCAGCTTCTGGCTAGCCCAGCACAAAAATAAAGCAACTGTGCTCCTCAGAAAGAGCTCAGCTAACCCCACTGCAAGTGTTTCTATATTTTCTCTTTCTATAATATTTGTTCACATTCCTGCAGGGGATGACTAGAGAGGAACCTATCAGAGGGCTTTCCTAGCAAAAGGAGCAGAATAATGTAGGGTATGCTAGGTCAGATCAGTTTAGTGGTCAGTAAATGCAGACCAGAATAAAAATTGATTTAAAATGTTAAGAAATTCTCCACGTGTTTTGACAGTAGGCATAAACAAGTGATACATGATAGATGTAGAACAGATACAGCAATTAAATCAAAATAATTTTCATATTTTAATCTTCCCCCCTGCCACCCCAATCTTACAAAGAACCAAACACTATCTAATCAACATTTAATGTTTTCCCCACTGCTTTGTAAAGATATTTTTAATTCCCTTCAGGCAGTCATATTAATAACAAAAAGTTCAGTTTCTGTTCTAGAAATATTTTGAAACCCCATTCATACATACACACAGGAAGTGAGAGTAAATAGTTGCTGTAAACATAATGAAAAACTGCTAAAATTTAGACTTTGCTAAAACCTAATTTGATTTCTCAGTTATGTTAGAATCATCACAAACACTAATCTACAGCTGGTAGTCTCAACTGTTCCTTCACTTGTATGTGATTAAAGACGGGTATAAAAGTCTAAAACAAATGTGAAAATTAAAATTGAAATTTCAAAAATACACTGCTGAAAATAGGACAAGAATTTTTTTTCTTTCCTTAATTATGTTTGAATTGCAGCTTATTTCTTACATCATAGAATAGTTTATGTTGGAAGGGACCTAAAAGATCGTCTAGTTCCAAACCCCCTGACATGGGCAGTGACACCTTGCACTAAAACAGGTTGCTCACAGCCTGCCCTGTGAAGAATTTCTTCCTAATATCCAGTCCAAACCTACCCTCTGTCAGTTTAAAGCCATTAAAAAAAACAAAAAAACAAAAAAAACAAAAAAACAAAAAAACCCAAAAAAACAAAAAAACAACAAAAAAAAAACAAAAAAAACCAACAAAAAAAAAAACCCCAAACAAACAAACAAAAAACAAACCCAAAAAAAAAAAAAAAAAAGCAACCAAACCAAAAGAAGGAAAACCACCTGCAGAGATTCTGCCCAGGAAGAATGACTATAACTAGACCAGAGAAAAGGATTTTTCTATTTTTAAAGGCATTTAAACATTTCCTTCAGGAGTTTTAAATATACTATGCTGGTTTTGACTGTGACAGAGTAGGTTTTTCTCATAGCAGCCAGTATGGAGCTATGTTTTGGATTTTGCTGAAAACAGTTTTGATAGCATAGGTATGTTTTAGTTATTGCCAAGCAGTGCTTACACACAAACATGAACTAAAAATAAACCATTCCTGTGATTTACACCCTTTCTTTGAGAGAAGAAAATTTACATCATAATAAAACTAGTTGCCCACCCTGGGGGAGCAGCTGTGCTGAACTCTACACAGCAAATAATATTGGGATGTCTCCTGTCAAGCAAATGGGAAGAATAGCTGGGGTACAATCTCACAGCATCCAGTCTGGGAAGCACAGATATGCCCTGACATTTGGAAAAGCTATCCAGCAGTGATGTTACAACAGAGAGGAGCAATATAACCCACTTCTCAATCCTCTAGTCAATTGGAGCTGTCAAGTGGCACCTTGTACTTGGCTAATGTGAAACTCTCAAGAATGTCCAACAGTTGGGTGCTGTCAAGTATTTTGCTGAAATCTAAAGTCCTTAAGCAAGAAAGTCTAATAGGATATGTATGGAAATCATGCAAAGTATTACTAAGGATGTGACAAATAATACGATAGGAATAGCTTCAAAGCCCAGCAGCATGTGCCAATCTGTGCCCTGATTACTGATTAACATTCAGAAACATTTCAGAGAGAAGCCAGACTCAAGACAGGATTGGAAGTGATATATGTTACGTGAGAGGTACATTCGTTTTCATAAGTGACTCTTCAGAGACTTTTGATAATTCCCAGAGGGACCTCCCTCTAATGATTTAACAAAGTGATCAAGGATCAAGGCACCTAGAATTCATGAACAGCATGACACTGCCTCCCTTTCATGTCTGACATCCTAAGGACAAAGAAACTATGAAAGGTTCACAGCTGTAACAAAAGCGAGAGTTGTTAAAATACAGCACTGTAATGGCAGTGATGGCAGTTCCAAAGGAATTAGTCTGAACTCAGCAAAACTTTCCAACAAACAAATTATTCTAGAAAATTTTCCCTCTAACCTATTTCAGTATAAATCAATGATACTTTTTCACGTATTTCCCATAGTCTTCTACTATGACTCCACAAATGTAGCAGCATATTAGGTGGACTATTGTTAGATCAGTAGGGCAGCATTTACATCAATTCCTTTTGATTTACCTTGCCTGTATGCCCACCTAACAATTCTCAGCTGCTGCTGGTGTCTGCTTTCTCTACAGCACATTCATATCCAGCATAAACTGATGCAGTGCTATGACAAAGAGGATGCTCTATTTTGCCATATTCAATATCCCAGAATGCTGTAAGAGAGGAGTAACATGCTTTACCAGGTGTGGTTTACTATGAAGATCCTATATTTTTTGCTAGAATATTTCCAACTACTAAAGAACTCTCCATATATTCATAAAAAGCAATGTAAACAAAGTGTGGACTCCTACATATAAAACAAGACAAACAGGACAAGAAGTCAGTGGGAAAATAACATTAATATTGTCTCAGCTTCTTGTGAAGTAGAGAGACACATAAAGGAACAAGTAAAGCACACAGGGATGCTAAAGTCCATATGTTACCTTAAGAAAAAAATCCTCCCAGAGATCAGCATCTAGGGCCAGCAGATGCCAGGTTTGCCTAATGAGGGGCCACAGCCGCTCCCAGCTCTGTGACAGGTTGAAGGGCAATGGAAAGAGACTCATTCCCGAGTACAACCCACAGCAGCAAAAGGCAGATCTACATGGGAATGCTGCTGCCACAGCAGATAAGAACACTCTGATCACATTAACTTTTAAAGAGTGAAAGGGAAGTAATTTTAAAAAGCTTAAATACCAGACAGGTGTTTGCTACTCCCATACACTGCAATCTAGACTTGATAGCAATGCAATATTTGAATATGATAATTAAACACAACTTTTTCTGTCACATATGGAATTGAGTCCTAGGCTCCTTTCCCCCCACCCTTGTTACTTAGCAGTTAAATGAAGTTCACTGACTTCAGTATGAATTTTGCCCAAATTCTGTTTCAACTCCTTTTGTCCTACTCTTGAAGGGAGTTTTGCTCATTTGCCTGATTAAACTGCCTTGGTTACTGAGAATGCAGGAATGTTTCAGCAAATCAGGATACATTTTCCTGAGAAACAGGAATTCTGGGAGGTCTTATTCTATTAATTGATCCATTTATGTAAGTGCAGATAAATATGCACTGAGCAGTATATAATTTGTTTGCAAAATAGGTAAACATAGCTTAAGCTATCTCAGCTGAAGTCTATGGAAATCACTGAGTGACCTCTATTAGAGTACCTTAGGATTTTACACTGAAGCTGTAAGATCCAAAGGGCAATTACTAAGGAAGGAAACCAATAAATTATGTGAACTGAAATGTGTGAGGTCTGTCTGCTGTTATGGATACTTTCTAAAATAGTATTTGAAATACTGCCTTAAGGGAACACAGTTCAGTTCAATATATTTCATACAACCCTAGGAAGAAAGTTCCAAGCCAAACACCAAATATTTTCTGAAGTAAAAAATTAAATAAATAAAAGACCCCCGCATAACATTGCTAAACACTGAGCATGGAAATGAGGTTCAGGTAAGGATTAAAAAATTTGACCCTGAATCAATATATTATAAAATATATATTTAAATAAATGTAAATTCTTTAAAACAAAGATGAGACACCTGTGAACAGATGAAGGGTCTAGTCTCTGATATTTTATTCATATTTTAATAATTCTGCTGGTTTTATTCTCTCCTCTCTAAGTGAAGGTTATACCTGGAATTGTCATCAAGAAGGGTAAGAAGCACTTCAAATTATTTACATCCAGAGTTGCACTTTCTCAGAAGTTTTTGGCATTTGAATGTAATGATTTTTTAAAGGTCCTCATTGTGTCCAGGAGACAGATAGGATTCCAACTAATTCTTTTCTCCTTTGATCCTTTGCGAGACTTTGCAACGCTTCTAAACAAAGAGTTCTAACTTTTCTCAGCGGATAAAATCCAAATCTCTGTGAAAACAATGAAAGAACACTCCTGGTCCGTAGCAACCTTTGGAAAAGGACCTGTACACCATGTTGACTGCAGGTATACTTAGGAGTGAGTCTTCATTTTCTTTTCATTTTACTCCACGATTATCTTTTCTCCTAAGTTAATAGCAGTGGTTTGTAAAATCTAAAGATCTGGTAGAAATATTCTACTTGAAAGACATCGTAAAAATAGGTGTATCTTTAATGTTTGCCAGCTGCTTAGTAGATCATAAACAAACTCATAATGCCAAACACTGCAAGCAATTTCCAATGAAAACTCCTTTAGTAACCCCTGTCTAAAATTTGATTATTGTATTTGGTACATTGATTTAGCAATGAAAGTAACAACAATATCATAATTTTAAACTTCCTTGCAGGAGTGTTGTAGAGATACACTTAAGTTCATGTTTGTGTAGCTTTCCCTGTCTGTTTTAAATTATGAAATGCATTATTTAAGGAGAGTGATAACAGCTCTAATTGCAAATAAAAACAGGGTGTATCTTTGAAAAGTGCCCCTGTGAGACATTACAGCTAAATCCAGTACTACAGGAACAGCACATAAAACCTGATAGATTGTAGAAAAAAGCCCAGTGACAGTTTTCATGGTCTGTTCACCCCATATTGCATTTCTGAAGAAAGCATTCTTAGTTAAATTTGCTCAGTGAGCAACAGAAACATTGTTATTTATGTGTACTTAGAAGCTCCTATTACAGACTGAGGCCTCACTGTGCAAGGTGTAGTACAAACATAACAGAAAACTTGCCCAGCTGGAAAGGATGCATGATGTGAATATTATAAATATGCTCTGTTTACAGCTGTACTGCAACCTTTATTTTTCAGTTCTTCCTGTCCATTACCAGTTGCTTCTGATGTCCTAGTGAATTCCCAAGTGCTACCATGGCATCTCACACTGGTTTGATCTCACTAATGCCACACTTGTTCTGGAGAAAGAGTAGGAGGGGTTGTCTGCTATTTAGCTCTGATAATAATCCACAAACACTGCAAACATTGTGTTTTCTTCCCTAACCTCCAGAAATTCTAGAGTACACACTCTTAAGACATTCAGTGTTTGGATAATGCTCTCAGGCACATGGTGGGGTTCTTGGGGCTGACGTGCAGGGCCAGGAGATGGACTCCAGTCATCCTTTCCAGGGTCCTTTCCAAGGCAGGATATTCTATGATTCTATGAAAAACATAAGAATAATTGACATATTTTGCACTAGATTTAAGTTTCTGTTTCACTGCTGCAGAAGTTGGCTGATTTTAGTTTTAATGGAGTTAAAAAAGTGATAACACTATCAACAACAGGAGTAGCCTTCATTTGTTATGCAGATACCACAGCCTGATAGAGAACCTACTTTACTCTCAATTCATTTCCTTTGTTTGAGATATGCAAAAATTGAGCACAAATTTTACCTTGATAAATGTCTGTTTCTTTTTCTGAAAGCCTTAAACTCAAACTTCCAGGCTGTCTGATGAAGTATGCAGTGCTCTCAATGCACCTCCCAACTAGTGGGACTGGTGACTTTGCCTTCAGTTTTAGCTGTCTCTCACTCATAAAACACAAAAATATAATTAGTATATCAGTCAGCACTCAATGGTATGTTCTTTATGTTCATGTAATTTATCTCCAATTTGTCAAAGCTCCTGTCAAATTGCCTATCGCTACATGGTGCCTTATTCCAGGTCTGTCCATTGATATGAAAGTCTTGAAACCAGGCAGATGGTTTTGTGAAGTAAAGACTGTTTTGCCTCAAGCAAGAAGCTTGTAGATTAAAAGAAAGGTTAATTCAAAAATAATTCAAGGTAAAGATAAAACTTTGACAGATGTGCGCAATTCTTTCGCCAATCCCTTTTTCCATCATGTCACTGTAGTATTTATATATTCTAGATCATACCTATGTGAAAGTGTACAAAATTTATCATGGGAGCAAGGATCTGAAATTAATTCCTAATCAGCAAAGAGTATCCTGGCAACATCGCTAGTCTAAATTCCCTTAGCCCACAGGCCATGAGTAACCCCCGCAGCTCTACTTTCAAAGTCCTCTGAGCAGATATTGTCAAGACTTTGTGGTATAGATTATCTGGTTTGGCAGTATCACATTCCGCTTATGTGGAATGTCAGTGTAGGCTTGTGAAATAATCTTTAAAAAGCAAATTAATTTTTAGAAAAATGCTATCTTCCAAAGGAATGTAATCAAGATTCACATGGGAAATGGCAATTCCTCCTGGTTTCAGAAGAGTAGTGAACAGAAGAACAATCTCCTTTGTATCTGTCAGTTTTATGTCAAGTTCTACATATATAATTAAAAGAAAACCCCAAACTAGTAAGATGTCTTGTGCCTGTCTATTTTGAGGGGAAAGAGAAAGAAACAGGTAATGTTCTAACAGAGTAACAAATCAAAACATTATTCCAAATTTGCCCAGTTGTGTCCCGCTCATGCCCAAAGGGCCAGTACAAACATTTATGACTTAAAAGCACACCTCAAACAGGGGCTCCTTTTAATAAAATAGGCATTAAATGAATGGTTGCAATAAGAAATTATGAATGAACTTTATAGAGTTTGGATGTTCTGTTTAAATAATTATCCACATCTGGCAGTTAACTATAGCACCATCATACAAGAAGAGATTTTACTTTGAAGCAAGATGAACATTTTTGAAATAACTGGATCTTGGATGTTAAAAAAAAAAGATTCCTCTACTTCATGCTGCAAGATGTCTTAGAAATGTCTTCAACACAGCCTTTTCCATGGCATTCTGGCATTATTTTAGAAGTGTTTTATATGTCTATAGTTCTATTTTAGAATTGTCTCAAATAAGCCAAACAACACTTAACAAAACAAGATAATTTGTGACATATGTTCTTTGTGACTATGTCTCAGATTTAACTACAACAATTTTGACACAGCTAAAACAAAGTTTATTGCTAAGGATTTCTCTACATTCATATCTCAGGTTTCACACTGTTTTCCCTCAGGACAAGGAGATGACCTGTAGAATATATTTTCACTACCAGCAGCTGAGGTCCAGGATTTAGGACTGCTGGGCAGGGCTCCCCCAGCTTTGCAGTGCCCACCTGGTTTAGCCGCTGTCTATGGCATCGCAGCAGTTTGTGTATAAAAATTGCAGTAAAGGTAAAACTGGCACCCAGCCCTACAAAGAGCAGGGGTTAAGGACAGGCAGGAAAATTCCTTTGAATTTGGCTCAAGCCACTTAGCTCAGAGATCTTAAACCAAACCTCAAACACAGCTTTTAAAAAGAGACACACCCCAAATAGCCTATGCTTTGTGTTCAGAAGTGATGAATTTTCTGAGATCCTCAGTGCCTTAGCTATGCAAGCCACATTTTGCAGTGCTGAACCAAGAACTAAATACCTTTGCAAAGCACAGCCTCAGAACTGAAACAGGCACAAAACCGGTGAGATCTATAAGCATCCATCCTTTTTTTTTAACCTTCCTTTCCAACCACTAAAATTATTCTCATCCTATCACAAGATGCTGGTTTCTCCACTTGTCTCGGTTTCATTTGTATCACTGTCATACAATTACTAGGTGACTTCCCTAGGCCAGATTTAGGGACTAGGCCCTTCCATCCTGTGCCAGAAGATTTTTGAACTCCAGTGTTTGCAGAGGTTGTTTCTGCAGTCAGGCATAGCTAATGGTAGCTATTCTGAAACAGCCAACATCTGTTTCAGTACTTTTAACTCAATTTTATCAGCCACTCTATGACCACCATTCTTGTTTTCTCCTGCTGTAATTTTATAGGATATTTTCTCAAATTTGCGTTTGCAAAGATTACTCTGAGACTAGATAAGTGAACACATGCAATTGGCAGTGCCACTAAGGAGCAACGTTTCATCCAGCTTACAGAGGTTAATACTCAGGCTTTAATGCAACAGAACTGCGACTCCTGTAGCTTTAAGAAAGCTGTCCATGCTAACCTTAGTTTTTCCTTTCAGCATGACTTCTAATTTGATCAAACCCTGTAAGTATCTAGTGCGAAACAGATGGTGTGTGTTTGGGAAAGTTTAAAAAGGGAGCATAATATACTCCCTTTGGCGGGCGACTCTGAAATGCATCTGTTCTCTCTGCAGCGAGGCTCCTCTCGCTACTGCAGGCAGGCGCTGCGAAAGCCTCCCCACGCCGCGCTCGCTCTGTGCCGGCTGAATCACTCTGTTCCCGTTCCGTTCAGGGCCCGGGTCCCTTTGGAACTGAATGCTAATCAAGGCAGTATTTTTTTTTT
>NW_008240027.1:1213585-1215995 GCF_000691975.1 Corvus brachyrhynchos | reverse complement strand
AATAAAGGACAAACATTAACAAAATGAGGACTTTCAGAGAGCCCTTTCATTCGCGGCCTGAGGTTCAGAAATCTTCAGGATGCTCTGTGTGAAAAACACAGATGAAAACTGCAGCAGGTTTTAAGTCAGGGGTGAGCAGCTCATGGCCCACACAGCCGTGTCAGACACTGAAGTACAGCAGGGAGATGTAGCATATCTGGGAGTTAACAGTGCCCACCTTATAACATTCACCAAAACCCGAGTTCAGCAAGAGCAAGGAGCTAAACAGATGCCAATCATCAGACTGAGGGGCCTCATCAAGTGCCTCTTGGCACACGTCACTTTCTCATGGCAGAAAAAAGAAAAGCAGTACAGGTGGGCATCCCACCTTTAAAAATGGGAAATCTGCGTTAAAATGGTGACAAAACTATTTCTTAGCTCAGAAAGGCAATGCCTATGAATTTACTCTGGAGTCCAGGGTGGGGATCAGGTGACTCAGTGGGTTAAATCAACATTCATAGTGACATTGAATTGGTTTCCTGTGTATCATCCATCCAAGATATGGTTTTAAAACTTAAAACACACACGCACACACACAGAGCACCGGTGCAATAGTAAATCAGAGCCTGGCTTAAGCTGCCAACAAAACTATTTTTGGGGTCTAGTCACGAAGACAGGGAAGTGCATAACACATAAGCTTTAAGGAAATTACTAGCCAAGAACACTAAGATCTCATCAATAATCACCTCTGCTTTAAAACACTGATGAGTCATGAGCAATACTCTGTGATTATCCGGGCTTCGTGCTTGCTGCACAGACACTGGCTTTAGGGAGAAACTGGAGCTGTGATTCCAACTTCACTACTAGAGAAACAACACACAGATCAGGAAAGGAGTCTGAGCCAGAAACTAACAAAAAAAGCTGAAGTACTCTGTATCCAGAATGCAGTTCATTCTATGAAACCTCTCTCCAAATTTTTTTTTTTCTTTCCAGTGATCATATACCACTATTATGTGAGGAAATCACTTGGACCCAGGATTCACCTATTTCCAATATTTTGGGGCTTACTTTTATCAACAATTGCCCACTCACCAAACAGATTTACACATCTGTTTATAAGCAAAGCAACTTCAGGTACTGATCCTGGAAAATCTTAATTGCTTTGGGCATTTCAGTATGATGCTTCGTTAAAAATCAAATCACTGCAATGCTCTTTGAGATTGCAAATATATAATGGTATTTCTGAACTCTGCTAGTTCTAGTGACATACTTTGATTTCTGACATTTCAAACTGGCTCTTCTTCATCTGTTAAATTTAAACCAAAGGTAGAGGAACCAAAAGCTAAATCTCAGCAGCACTTCAGGGTAGTAATAATCTTGTGAAATGTCCTCTTGGTTCCTGTATTCCCCCAATACCATTTTTCAAAAGTCACTTTTTAAGGTAATACAAAAATTTAATTAAAGTTAATGAATTGCTTTGAGACTGCCAGATTAATACCAAAAATACAGTCAATGAAAAAGTGTTTTCAATACTGAAGAATTCAGAAACATTAACAGACAACAAGGAAAACCCCATCATAAAAATTCAGGGCAAGTATAGGGCATTTCTTTAGATAAAACAGATTTTATTTTCCTCTTCAATTTTCAGAATAAAGGTTGGCCATGGGATGCAAGATATATAACATATAAACCAAACTTCATAGAAAGTAGTTGCTACATAGATTGTTTCATTAACCTGAATGATTAAGCATTTTATATTATCACTTTTTAAAAGCATAAAGCAATTAAAAAGTAATAGGACATTCTGGAAAATGGAATTCCTCACTGCATACTGTAAACCCCAGTCTCACTTGTTATAAATACTTAAACAGAAAAAAATAAACTTTATTATTTAAAGGCAAATAAAGCTACGCTTCTCTCTCAAACTGGAAAGTCCCAAAGGCTTTATATTCTAAAGTCTTTCCTCTAAAAGATTTTTCCAATTTATTTTCAAAATAGAAACCAGCAGGACAAAGGACTAAAGGGTCCCCATGGAATGGAAGTGTAGGAATGATCTTCCCTTTCACTCTACTCAGATTTGTTTAACTACAAAATTGTAGCACATTTGGCTGCAACTGGGAGGAATCCACTTAGCTAACATCTTGCTGTCCGTGACCTTGTGGTCAGCACAAAACTAACCAAAATTAATTCAGTACTTTTGGCTAACTACATTCCAGTACAAGAATTACAGAATTTCATCAAGCTAGAATATATAATCAAATGTACAAACCACGGAAAACTAAGCTGATTCTTCAGCCATCTGCGCTGGCACTGAGAAAACTGCTCACCTTTGGCAGCAAAGAAAGCCACAGAGCCAGAGGGAGGCCCAGGGCTCTCCACTTGCAGCTGGGGATGTGTCACCTGGGCAAGGTCCCAGACGGGGAAGAGGCGT
>NW_008240027.1:1203696-1213572 GCF_000691975.1 Corvus brachyrhynchos | reverse complement strand
CATTGCTGCCCCTCTCCTCTCACAGGGCTGGGCACTGGGCAAACCCTGCCCTACTCAGCTGACAGAGCTCTGTGTGTCAGGGACAAGAAGGCTGAGAGATGTCCCTGCCATCAGCACTTGCAGCAAGGCTTGTGTTGATCAGGAACCAAGTGAAGCCTGGAGCAAACCAGAACGTACTGTTTTCCAGTTAAGCATCATGTGCAACCCCGATGATAAAGATCTAGGTAATAAAAAGATCACTGATCAGATCCATCGTTTAAAATGAGTTTTGCATAAAGTGACACACATGTAAACATTAGTTTTCTGATGAACACCGTGACTGTGATAGCACTGACATTTTGCTAGAGCTATTTTCAAACATTTGTTGTTTGTTCACCACAAAGGAATACTGGTGAGCTTGTTGTGAGTGAGCGAAACATCTGGGGAAATGTTGCATCTCCAATCAAAGCCAGCAGAGTAGAACAGCAGGCGCATTTTATTTACAGGTTTAGACATTTATCAATAACTCTGTTATGTGACTGGTGCTCAGTGTTACTCAGGCATGATGCTAACAAACCTCTTAATAGACTAGGATTAAAAGTCAAACGCTCAAGGAATATATTTGTAGCCGTAGTTTTACTAGTAACAGAACAAATTGCATAATTTGTAAAGTCTTTGGCATAGTGATTCTCTCAAACCACAATATATAGACACGATCTGAATATAATTTGGCTTTAATTATGGCTGCAATAGTAAGCACTATATGAAGTTTATTAATCTCTGCCATAGTTCTATAAGTTCCAAAGGTAGACTTTACTTTTGAAAAGATGAATCAACTAGAATAAAAGCAAATGTAAAATGTAAAATCTCCATTTTGTATATACTTACAGCATCCAAAAAAAATTGGGGAAGCAGAAATAAGCAAGCACAAAAAACATCACATTTAAAAACGTAAAACCATCGACAGCACAAGCTAAACCTTTAAACATGATAGATAATTACATAGGATTTGAATGCTGATTATTAATTTGGATTCTGTACTATGCTTGTAGCTAAAAATTACTCTGGCATTAAAACCAGAGCTAAACCCAGGCAAATAGCGTGTTATTTTTATAGAATATCTACGTTTGATTACAATGGCAGAGGGAGAAGGAAATACAGACAGAATGGCCATGCCTACACCTCTCACACAGTGACAAACTAGTGGCCAACAGCTCCTCCAGCACTCCAGATGTTCAGGTGCCAGAACCCATGGTGCTCCTGAAGGAAACCTTCTCCCAAGCTCTGCATCTGGCGAACTCGAGAACAGGCACAGCCAGAACAAGATAGCAAATGCTGTCTCTGCCCACAGAACAACTGAGGCTGTCAGGAACCTTTCTTGTAACAAGATCTCAAATGCTTTTCCTAGGATAATTCTTATTCTACTGTGAAAGACCCATACAAGAAAATCCACCTGTTGGTTAAGCTGTTCATCCTGAAGATAGGAGTAAGAATTCAGGAGTAAGAATTTCTGCTTCTCCTGTCTTGGGCCTAGACTAGAAATAGCTTTTGACTCATTAAGTTTCTAATGATTAAAGGTGATTCATTATTTATGTCATTTCATAATTGTCTCAAAATATAAGGAAGAATTATTTCTTCTGTTATTGGAAAGCTGTTTCAAAACCTCTCTCCTCTGGTATTCAGAAATCTTGTTCTAATTTCCAGTCTAAATTTATTCGTTGACAGTGTTACCCATGTGGTTTTAGTTTAATGCCAACTTTTCCTCTTGGATATCAATCCTAAAATATATTACGAGTGTAAATTTTACCCTTTCTCTGACTTCACTTTACTGGAATAAACAAAAAACCCTTCTGTATGATTGCTCTTTCCTACCCTGACCTTCTCTGTACGTGTGCCAAGGGTAGTCACCTTTTATGAAAATAGATGGCAAAAAACATACACAGTATTCCTCAGAGTATCCTTTGGCTTTAATAAATATATATCATATCCCAGCTCAGCCCAGAGAATGACTTTTTGAGTACTCAGAAGAGAAAGACAAGGCACACGTGGACAAATTTACATTCTTTCTATGAGTAATTCCAAGTCAACAGTCCACCTTCTTCATTGGGTATGATATATAGTACAAACTGGGCCTATGTTACTTCATTCCTCCTATCCTGGCCCCAGTACTAATTTAAAGGGTGACTGTCTAATCATCTGAGAAGGCTGAAGTGGGAGGTATTGAAAATATATTTTAACTAGATCTTGAATGACCAAAAATATAAATTAGCCCGAATTTGACTTTTAACAGACAGAAAGGAATCCAGTTAATGCTGGATCAACAGTGAAATATATTTAGAAATACAATAGGAAATGCCCCAGAAGATCAAGGACCTTTTGAATCTTCTCGCTTTCATTCCTCTACATGCATAAAAGTATCCTGCACACTTGTTTTTTGGTTTTTGGGTTGTTTTTTTTTTTGCATTAAGTCTGCCTTTATAATACATCTTGCCTATTTTTTATATGTTGGAGATGAGTCATGTCACACTCCAGTCACCACTAAAATCCTACTTCTTGTACCTACGTGTGTATCAACATATGCTCAGGTTATCAGAGATTTCAAGTAGAAATAAAAAAAATGCCATAAGGTACTCTAGCTTTGTCCATTAACAACTGGTCAGATAATCAATGCTTGAAATATACTGAAAGCATTAATTATTTAAAAGAGTAATGAAGACAGTTCTGCTTATGCTTTCCCTCGTAAAAGTAAGAAAACTGTGGTCTGAAAATCTCCTGTCTCATCACAGGGCTCCTACATGTTCTGTTTCCAGAGATTTTTTTGCTGTTTGGAATTAATTCTAATTTTAGGGAGACACTGAAACTCAAGACAAGATAAAATGCTAAGAACCACGCATACCTTCTTTTTCAGTCCTTTTAAGTGCATATGTTATTGCCCACACACATCTAGCATATAATTGTTGGCAGTGATGGTTTTTGGCTGGCACATCCTTGGGTGGTTGAAGGTTTCTGTATTGCTAAAATGAAATGGTATGACTGCCTCAGAAAGAGACAGATAAGGAGGTGGGAAAAGTTCATATTGACATACTGCACTTTCCCAATTAAGTTAAATATCACCACACTCAGAAATGCTCTGCTGAGAGATTTGGTCTCTACCTTTGCTACAAGATTTTGGCAGTTTGTTGGCATTTAGCAGTTAATTTTGCCAAACTGCAGACAAGGCTAAGGGACAAAAATGACTCCATTATATTTCTGACTGTCTGGCAGACTTACATTTGCCCAAGGGCAAATCTCTCAGATGAATATTTTTAAAGCTACAGTGGCTCATCCAAATTATCTCTTTTCAGCTGCTGGGGATGCTTGGTGTTCTCTGGTAATCAGAGGGCAGCAATTGCATATTGGGCACCTGAAAGAGCAAATATAGAGGCCACACAGAAGCCACTTCTGTTTCTCATCATTTACAGGCTTAGGATCCCTTGATTAGACAAAGGATAGATAAAACTTGGACAGTGTCTGCAAATTTCCACATCGTCCTGCCAATTCGCCTGAAGCCTTATCTGGAAAGACTGCTTTAAGATGTCAGAGGGAAGTTCATCCTCATGCTCACAGAAGCTGCCAAAAAGAATGTAATTGTGACAGGTTTTGTTTTTTGTTGTTGTTTTTTTCAATGTGAATACCATCAGTTCCTTTCACACAGACTCCCAAACAACCATCAGATGATAATGAATTTCTGTCAATACAGACCCGAGCCAAATTTGAACTGGCAAGCTACAAATGAAAGGCTCTGTATCTGTTACCTATCACCTGGGCTATCCATTCCTTCCTACTCACACTTATTCCTAATTTACAAATAAACTGTCATTCAAAGTCAAAGACTAAAATTAGTTGGGGAAAATAAAGAAACACTGTTTAAATACACACTTCACACCCGGATTTTACAGTAGCAGCAAACAGGGAAGCCATGAAGTTGTGAGGAAATACACTGGGTGCACTATTACTGCAGCTACAAGTGTTTTCTGTGACGTGTTAAGCACAATTCAATATTCAGCCAGGGCTTTTCATTTTTGGCCCAGCTTCACCCACTGTCACTGAAGGAGGACACAGAGAAGAACTTATACTTATTTAACATAAAAATGTTTCCCAGATGAGAAATCCTGAAGAGGAAAGCTCTAAGTCCCCATATTGCAAGTATGCAACAGCCAAGATCCCTCACTGCTCTAAGGTCATGAAAATGGTGGTAAAAACCCAAATGATTCCAGAACCAGCTCTGAAAGCAGACACTTTGATATCTGTGGTCCCAGCCTTCCCAAGCAAGGAGTTCATCAGACCTGTTAATGGGAGATGACACAATGCCAGTTACAACACCAGGAAATGAAACTGGGACTAATGGGTTAATTCGTTCCATCTTGATCAAGTGGACTGGATCCTTCTAGAGGCTGCTGAGGTTTTTTAATGTGTTCTGACATTCAAAGGACTTCTACATAGTCCCCCCACCAGGAAAGAATTGAAATTTAATTGCTCACTGATTTTGCAAAACACTTTCCATTTCACAGCTAGACCGTATACACTGTGTTCTAAAACAGTATCATCTATTAAGTGAATCAGTTTGCAATGCACATGAAATGTCTGGGGATTTGTTTTGTGCAGCAACGAGGAAATAGCTGACAATGAAAGATCAAGAAAAGGGAAGGATATGGGAATGGATCAAGGGCTGAGAGAGACATCTCAACACCCAATGAATGGAAGAAATACCTATCCAAGACCAGCCACAAAGTATGTTCACAGATAAATACTACTGAAACAATGAGCATGCAAAAAAAATCTCTTTTGGGGACAGTCATCCAGGCATGGCTTCCTAAACAGCAAAGCCACCCCATTAGCAGACTTCTGTTCAAACTCCCCATGCTCTTCCGTGTGAAACTCAAGTCTTTCACAATGCCATAAAACCTGGTATCATCACAGCCCAAATAAAATTTTTGTGCCAGTAGACTGAATGAAATGAAGGAATAGATGTGGCTAAAAAAATTTAAAATACATGTGAATGGCATTTAGAAACGTAAAGAAAAGTTATTTGTCTACGTGGGGAAGCTGTATGCATCACTTCTACAGACCAAGGAGTGGGGAAAAAAGCCCCAGTGTTTGTTTACCTCATGTACCTGTGGTTTTTGGTTCTTAGCAGGGAGCTTCCAAACACTCCTAACAGAACAGAGCCCATGCTGTCTAATTTAAATTGAAAGATTTCTTAACCTCAACTCCCTTGACTTTATCAGGAAGATTTCTTCCTGCTGGGTCACTCAATCTCTGCCTCCAGTGGAGCAGGAGCATAGTTAAAATTGACCCTTTTGCTATATCCTCCCACCTGTAGCACTGAACCTGATGAAACAACCCTGGGTCTAGGTAGGGTTCTGAGAACCTGAACCCAGCGACAGCAACCCACTGTGATACACAGAGTTCACAAGACAAGGTTGAGCAAATAAATGAGTTAAAATATTTCAAGTACTGAAAAAGCTGACAAAATTTTAAAAAATTAAACAACCCCAACCTACATAGAAAAAAAAAAAGGATCAATTAATAATTTGTTTAATAATTAAACTAAATGTCAGATAAATGTCTCCAGTTTGGTATCAGTGGCACACAGTCCACGACTATATACTGCGGTTTCAAAAAACTATTGTCAGTGGTTTTCATTTAAGAGCAGCAAAGGTCCCATCTATAGGTGGAGACCTTTGTTTCTCTGCCACCTGCAGCCCTGTGGTTACTGAGAATAAGGGCTATTACATGTGCAGTTTACAAAACATTAGTATTTCCTATTCCTCTATGTTAATTACTAATGGAATGCAATTAACTGATTCTCTCATGAGCTGTGATACCAGACATAACAAGCCTGATTCCTTTCTCACTGTGACATAAATTAGCAGTAACTTCATTAATGCAAATAACATTATATTGTATAAAAAGAATGAATGGATGAAAATAGAGATGAGTTAGGATAATCTAATACCAGGGCAACACATTAGAACAATACATCAAGCCAAGGAATAACAGAAAATGTTTTACAGGACTAATGCATTTTTAAAACACTGTTGTAATAATGTGTGCAAAACTGCATTTGTTACATTTCTAAAAGCCTTACAAAGCAGTCAGAAAAGCAGATTAGGGAAGGCTACCTGATGTCTTGGCCATCCACTGCTGAAAGGTAGCAGCAAGCACAGAATTTGGTGTTTCAATTTTCACTTTAAGGGATTAACTTTTCTCCCTCATACTAATTTAAATTTCACCTTAATTTGCCTCTCTAAGCTGTGTGAGTTTTCTAATTAAATGTAAATACTTAGTACATTTTTTAAAATAATCTGGTTTAAATTCTGTAAGAAAATAGCACGTAGTCTTTAAAAATGTCATATCTGAAAAAAATTAAAGCTTTACTTACAAATAACAAGATTTGAGTGACTTCAAAGGTCAGAAGTGAAATGTTTAATTTCTATGAGTGTTGTCTAGAATCTTCCTAGCTTCCCACTACTGGGCTTTTAGGCACAGCCTCCAAAGGTCAGGATGTTAAATTTGATAAGAATTAAGAGAGGTACAAACGTTTCTTAGAGGCTGCAGTTTGGCACACAGATAGTTAAAGGCTCCATGTGTTAATAAGTTGTCCATGATTCAGAAAAATCTCTATTTATCAAGATCCAAACTGCACAGTCTGGTTGGAGGAGAGTAAGTGGATAAGAACAAGAAATACCATCCCCCACTGGATACACACCACTGATTCTTTTGCACCTACCAAGTAGAAGGGCTTGACAAGATATATTTGTTTTTCAGTTAATATTCATAAAAGGTGTGAATAGGATTCAGAACTTTTTAGTACAAAGCAAATCCAAACAAAAGGAATACTCAAATTAAAACTCTTTCATTTTTTTTCAAGACACAGCAGCCTTTTCTAAGCTTTATTAGAAAATTATCATGCCAGCTGTCTCTTTTCCCTGACTGTTATTCACACAATATGCCTCTCTCTTGTTTCTTTTCAGCTTTGTACATGTATAATAATGAGTTTTCTAGAATGGAAAACCCAGCGGAATATTAAAATTGCAAAGAGCAGCTCTTCGAGTTAATTTCACCAAAGTGCATCACAACATAATACAGTGTAGTAAGAATGAATTTCTAATAGGAATTCATTCATGGAAAAATTAATTAAAGAAAATGTTATTGCTAATATAGCTTTTCATATATGTACTGTTATGTATTGGCAGTAATAAAAGCTAAACATTCAAAAAAACAAACTGCACATGACATAGTTCCTGCCCTGTATCATGAAAAATATCTTTTCACAATAACAGAGCACATATTGACTTAAGAAATGTAGCTTATTATATTACTGAAATATAAAGCATGAAGAAGACCACTCCCCACAGTTATATTTTATCGAGTTCTTAAATTAAAAAAAAAAAAAACCTGTACCCTTATCAAAATGAAAGTTAGCAGAACAATCAATATTTTCATAATAATATTCATCAAAAATGTAAGAATAAAATGAAATTTCCTATTGAACAAAAAGGAGACAATGTCAACATGAAAGATTGGGATACCACATATAAAGAACGAAAAAGCTTGAGAAGTAATAGAGGTAGGATGAAATTCAGTGCAGTGAAAGGTATGCAACTGGAGAGTAAAAATTATGAACCTGAACTGCAAGACACTGAAAAGGGGAGGAAGAAAAAGACGCATAGACTGATATGGATAGACTTTTAAAAAATGGCAAATGTGATCACAGGTAGGCTACACCAATCAGTTCATTTCACAAAGAGATTAAAAAAAATACTCCCAGGACTGCTTAAAGCACTGAAAAGGCCCCACCTGGATTCCTTTGTACAGAAGGGAGTGAGAAAAGATGCAGAGAAGTATAATACAGGAATTAGGAAGGGCCATACTATCCTATAAAAGGAGCCCAATACGAATTGCCTCGTTTGGAAAGTCAAAAAAGCCTGTAGATAGAAATACTTGTTCAAGAGGGAAAATCAAGCTAAAAATCAGAGCTGGAACAGAAGCAAATGGTCATGAACAAAATAAAAATAAACCAGTCATAAATAAATTTAGCCTAGGGATTAGGAGGCTTCTAACCATCAGAGAACCAAAGCACAGAATCAGCATCCAAAAGAAGAAAAAGATGCTTCTTTTAACTTGGAATGTGATAGATTGTGAAAATTTTATGTGAAATAATTGCCTGTGATAGAAGAGGACCAAGCAATATGGTTTCTGGAGATTTCTTCCAATCCCAAGTTCTTAAATTCATATTCAGTGACACAAATTATGCTCATTCTATGTCAAACAGCATACATACATCTCTGTCTCATAAAGATCAAAATGTTTTCCTGTTTTTCCTCTAGTTTCAGCATGTTTCAATTATAGCTTTCAATGTTTAGAATTTTTGTTTTTCTTAGTAGGCCCAAACATGCCTTAAATATTTGCTCATGAAAGCACATTTCTACATCTGACTTCTTGTCCTAGGTTATCACTGCTCCTGTTACACAACACTTCTGTAGCAGAACAAGCAGAAACAAACCCAAAACAAAGCAGTCTTTACCTTGGTGGTTACTCATCATGGGAAATGCAAGTTTTAACCTCCTCCAGCAAAGGAGAATCAAACTCGAGACCTCACACACTACATGAAAACTCTCAATGCATCTGACAGTATCTGTGTCACATAAGCAGAGCACCAAACACTCTGGATTCTGGTTTTTTCCCTAGATATATACACACCCAGATTTGACTTCCTGAAGATTTTAAACACAAGTTTCAAATGTTTAACCACACACAGGAAAGCAAGTAATGAGCAGACAGCAATCAGAAGGGGATAGACTGCAATGGTCACAGAGACAGGCTGATAAACCAGCTGCTGGCAAGGTGCTGCTTCTCTCCCCTCAACACCACCTTTTTTTTTTTTAATATGTAAAGTGCTGCTCAAAATATCTGATAAACAGAAAGGAAAGTCAAATAATAATAATTTTCCTGGAATATATTACAGATGACTAGTCATTCATGTCTCAGCTTTATTTAAATCTGTGAGAAATGAAAGTGATCTGAAAAGTCTCACTGTGCACAAAGTTACATATTTAAAAGCAAGTTTACAAATCGGTAGTTTAGCCCTTTGAAGCTTTTTGCAGCTTTGCTTTTATTTCAAGGCCTGTAGACATGTTCTCTTTTTTTGTATCATCTAAACATTAAAATTGCAGCTCCCTTAGGATGAATGACTTGTGCTCAGAGTTGACTTTTTATCAATCATTTTAATTTGGAAATAAGCTATTGGTTTGACTTTTTATTCATTGCAGTCAAAAGGGGATTGTGTCAGCCCTGTCCCATTTGCCCTTAATTAACAACCATTGAATCCCCATATTAATTAGCAGAGCTATTAGTAATTTTACATCACTCTTCACTATAGCAGATAATTAAAAGTCCAATTAATAAAACTCTGGTATTCATAATTTGTATAAACCTATTATGAAACAATAAACCTGATTACACTATAGCTTTTTACATGCTTGTTTATTGATATAATACTGCCTGAATTTAAAAATAATTCACAGCCTTATAAAGGTATTTAAGTGGTGGCTTTAGCTTAATTCATCTGGTACATGAAACTTCTGAGATTACAGACTTCAATACTTTCTGAAATAATTCAATACCAAGAAATAATTGCCACTATTGGAAATGAGCAACATTTGGGTGCATGTTGGTTTGGGTTTTGGGGACTTTTTTTGAACATTTACAAAACCACAAACCTTCATTTTTATTTATAACACAGCACCAGAGACTGATTGATTCCTGCTTGTGCACAGGAGGTGCGATCCAGAAGAAAGCAACTTTAAATGACAGCTACAGCTTAATTGGCATCATCCAAGGGAAGCTGTCCTG
>NW_008240027.1:1139073-1203665 GCF_000691975.1 Corvus brachyrhynchos | reverse complement strand
GCCTTGCCACCTCCCCAGTCAGCATCACTTTTGCATTTTCAGACAAAGTGCCTCAGGGCCCTTTGCTGGAAGATCTATGCCAAGGACCTCTGAAACCATGAAGCCCAATGCCTTAAAACTTCTTGTCACAGTCTTTGATGAAAACGAGGCAGAGATTTACATTAATAAAAATCTGGACAGGTGACAATTGTCAAAGATGTTCAGGTAACAGTGGCAAGATACTCAAAGCTGAATTAATCCTGCTTACCTTGTACCCACAATACAACTTCTGGGGGTTAACCACAAAGTGAGTGGGTTATTCCTCAAAATTCGATTAATGACATTTGATCCATTTCAGAAGTCTACCAGATAAGCTAAAAGGTAACACTTAGAAATATCATTGTAGGGGAATCTACAACTTCTGAGTTGCAAAGGAAACAACAAATCATAAATGCAACCCGTTGGACAAGCGATACCAAATTTATTTTCAGATACTTGCCCAAAACATTTCATCAAGGGTAATTTATTTCTACCTGCTTTCCTAATAGTATTTCCACTGCTTTTAGCTGGTGTTTATAAATCCTTGGTCACAGATTCCAAGAGCCTTCAAGATCTTCTGTGAAATCTGCTGTTACACAAGGTTTTGAAAACCTGATGTATGTTAAATATTGCCTATTCAAATCAGTGCAGTGACTGAGCACTCACAACCCAAAAAGATGCTAATTCCTTTTCTTTGGGGTTTTTATCCTGGGTTACAGTCTCTAATCATCAGTTAATATTTCTTTTTAAACAATTTATAAATATGGTGATAAAAGCCTATTCTCCAGGATTTTGAAATCTTCTGTGTGAAATAAGCAACTACTTTGATTTAAATTCTAGGAAGACATTCAAGTCACTGTTTCCTCACCAAAGAAATTCATTTAAATTTCAAGTTTAAAGTTAAATCTAATTCTGCAACCCTGTTTAATTAAGCAATCTTTAGCTCTTTTCACTGAGGATTTGTAACTCCCTGCTGCATTCTCACTAAAACTAGTTAGATTTGCTGAGTTTAATTTTTATCACAGTTCTCTGGCTTTCTACTTCTGTCATGTACTCCCAGGCAAAAACCACCTGTTAAAAAGCCCTACAAGCTTTCATTTGTAATAAGAGGTTAAAAATTAGAGAAAAGCAGCAGAAATGTATGCCAACTCTGACATTCCCTCAGGAAACGTTGCAAGTTAGGGAAATTTTTCAATATTATGAACTAAAGGCTTAGGCTGTCATTTCCATGGGAATTGCTGATATTCTGCTGCTATGACTTTTGTGCAAATGAAACTCTGTGTGGGTGAGAACTGTATTTAAGTAGAGTGGCTGTGAATTTATAAAATGTAGACAAGATGTTCTACTGCAATTTAGTAAGAATTTGCAATTGCAAACAAACAGGAAACATACCTCAAACCAGCTTATCAATATGCAGGTGAAAGACAGTGAAAAGAGTATCTCCCACTACAACCTCTCTTCTCCACTCATTCTTTCAACTAAATTTATACTCATGTCACAAAATATAGCTCAGGATTGCACTAATATGAAAAGAAATGATACCTATTTAATATATCAGCATCTTGAAAAGATGTGCACCTCGAGCTGTGGTTTGTAGAAAAAATGATACATCTATTATATACTCTGATTTTATAATTTACTCTTCCTACATTTGAAATTCAAGATGGTGACTCACTTTCCAGCACATTTTCAACACAATGCAGTATTGATTCTGTGGAGCAATTTCCTAAAGCTACACAGAGTTTCCAGCATCCAGGTATTTTGATCAACTCCATCACTCATGTTTTGTAATCCTTTGGAAGAAGCTATGGTCATAAACCAAATAGCAAGGAAAATATTTGTAATATTCCTTAAAATCTATCTAATGTCTCTTACAAAGCCCCATTTTGAAGGATTTTTAAATAGCTACAATATCAAAATCCTGATTTTTTTTTTTTTAACAGAAGTGTTTTGCCCATTTCTCTAAAGAAGAATGAAAGCACACTTCTTATTGACTTTTTTAAAGTTTACATTTCAACAGCAGCCAACAACAGGAATCTTGGCAACATCAGTATAGCTGAAATGCAGATATGCATTTTAGTAATGTATCCAACCCCCTTTTTTAATTTTGTGAGCAATATATGTGCTGGTATCACATTTGAAATTCAAGATGGTGACTCACTTTCCAGCACATTTTCAACACAATGCAGTATTGATTCTGTGGAGTAATTTCCTAAAGCTACACAGAGTTTCCAGCATCCAGGTATTTTGATCAACTCCATCACTCATGTTTTGTAATCCTTTGGAAGAAGCTATGGTCATAAACCAAATAGCAAGGAAAATATTTGTAATATTCCTTAAAATCTATCTAATGTCTCTTACAAAGCCCCATTTTGAAGGATTTTTAAATAGCTACAATATCAAAATCCTGATTTTTTTTTTTTTAACAGAAGTGTTTTGCCCATTTCTCTAAAGAAGAATGAAAGCACACTTCTTATTGACTTTTTTAAAGTTTACATTTCAACAGCAGCCAACAACAGGAATCTTGGCAACATCAGTATAGCTGAAATGCAGATATGCATTTTAGTAATGTATCCAACCCCCTTTTTTAATTTTGTGAGCAATATATGTGCTGGTATCGTTACCTTGCCATCGAAGGTTTTTCCCTGCTTTTCACTCCTGTTAGTGAGGGAAGACACTGGGCACAATGAACAAGGTAGAAGAATACAGCTTTCAGAGTGCAGAACACCAAAGATAATATGGTGAAAGGAAGGAAAACTCACATCTCATCGTATACCCTAAGCATGAATACTTAGACTCAATTTCACCACCACTATATTTAAAATACCTTCCCTATAATCAGCACATCCCACTGACACATGCTGGTGGTGGATATGACCCTTTATCCACAGCAAGGCTTCCTTCCTAAGCAAAATACAAAGTCTTGCATCCAAAGTGGCTATCAGGCATTTCACAGAAACAACATGACGCAGCAGTTCATCAGAAGAGAAAGTGAAGATGATAATTAATTGGAAATATGAAGGAAATTTTTGGAAGAATATAATTAGAATACTAAGACTAAATAACTCTTACTTGTGAGAAAAGAGCCTTGAGGCTTTTAAGTAAAAGAGGTTGAACACATTGCTGACTTTCCAAGAAATAATGCAGGACACCACTGACCTCAGCCTCAAGTGTTCCTGAAAGTAAATTGCAGTAGCTATGCCCGTGTTTGCAGGGTACAGCTAAATCACTACTCAGTTAAAATAAATGCCTGCTTTTCATTAGATTTGATGAAATCACTAATGATTTCTTTAGACTAAAAAATTACAATCCTTTTATCTGAGGAAAATGGTCATAGATTGGTGGGTATTAGAACACCTGAAATGACTGTCTGCTTTTTCTATTTGAATCCAGATGAACAGGAAAACATCAAAGTCCACAATAGGTAAACATTCTCCCTTTGGCTGTTCTAACTGTTCTACAGAACAGAATTTAAGGCATTGGTTTTTATTATTAAAATGCTACAACAAACATAATCAAAGTAACATCCCATGCTGTGATAAAGTAGTGCACAGAGCAAAGAAATTAAAACAAATAATTGAAAAATCTGGAGAGCTATGACTGCTTTTTATTAGAGAAGCTATGGACTGTGTGCCAACAAGGTTGCAAACTGAAGTGGAATCTCTCACCCTGTCCATGTACACTGTCATTCATCCTGTCAGCTCATTCCTGACGTGACCCTGTAGGTACTCATTAAATGAAGGGGTCTTATGTGACAAGTTGGTGAAAAGAAGACAAAAAAAAAAAAATAAACCAGTTTCAGTAAGCTGAAAATTTTAAACTGTGCTAAGGAGATCTACCATCTGGGATGCTGGAATGCAAAGAAAAGGAGCATTTGGAGCTGGGAATGAGTCTAGTATGGGGCATATTGTTTCTACTCCTATGGATTCACCACTCTTCTTCAAGCCAGCATATTCTACTTCCTATAACTTCACAGGCAAGGATCAGAAATCATCAATCAAAGCTCAACAATGTCTTTCTGTCCATCATGGCAGGAGATTAACATGGATTCATTTTGGTTCAGCCTTTACTCTTCAGTCTGCCTGCACAGACGTTCCCACCAGAAGCACAACTACACACATTATACCCTACACTGCTACAAAGAGTCACAACTGCCCCACAACAGCCAGGCATTTTTGGGAGTAGCAGTAGATCCTTGCAGGTTTGAAAAAGGACATTTTTGTGACTGTAGAGGTGTGCATATGTAGATGAAAGGAAGAGAGAAGCCCCGCCAAGTCTTACTCATCTGATGGCAGACAATTTCTTCAATCTGCACCTATTTTAAGACAGCTTTTAAAAGTATCTGTACCTACAAAGGAATAGGCAGTGTGTATTCCAAGGAGACATTTAGAATCACACAGTTTGACAGCAGAAAAGAGGGTAGAAATTTCCCTGCCCAAAGAGTGGATGGCCTTTCAATGAATCTTTAGAAAAAAACAAACACCTCCATGACCATGAATTTAAAGTGCAGAACAATTCTGTTTTCTGCATAGGGTTATCTGTTAAACATATGCTATGCCTAAAGCAGGCCACTGACCACCAAACAAATAGCAACTAAGAAGAAATTACCTGAAAATTGTTATTTCTGTGTTTTGACTGAATAATCAGAAGAGTACTTCCTCGAGTAAGTATTCAGAGCCTGTCACTCCTGCTCTGCCCTTCCCCCAAGGAGTTTAAATTTTATGTTTATCCTATCTAAAAACATCCATCCATGTTACAACAGGTCCAGAAGAATTTGAGACTTCACTGTCACGTCCCAACACCTGCCTGCACAGCTGACTCTGCACACACCCTGCACTGCCACCTGGGCAGCCAACACAGCAGAGGTTGAACACCACCTCGAACAGCCAGGTGGGCAGCACTTTGCTGCTTCCCTGAGACAGTGAGGCCTGAAATAAGGAGGATCCACAATAGAGATCCTGTCACCTTGCCAGTTCTGTGCAGTTCTTTCCTAATGCACCCAGCAGTAAAATTGAAGAGCTGAATATATCAGTTGTTTTCCCTGTTTTGAGCATAGAGCACATATTAACAAAGAACAAATTATTCTATTTTTTTCATCATTCCTTGAGAAAGGAAGCATCACTGCATTCTATCACAATGGCTTATTTGCTGTGGCATTCAGTTCAGAATGTTACTTTAAAAAATTTATGGCCACATTAAAGTGAGTCCTTGTGAGGAGAAGGAGACTGGCTGGAAGAACTGAGATGAACACAGTTTCAGGCTATGTCAAGGCTACAGACTTCTGCCAGCATCACTGCAATGGTTGTGGATAAGTTCCAGTTAAATTCCTACTATGGGAAGAGTTCACTCAAATACTCATAATCTAAATCTACTGAGCAGCATAAAGTGCAGCAACTCCATCATGACTTTAATAGAACTCGTCCATGAATCCAGAGCCTGATAAACATTAGCTATTCATTATATGCATGTTTTTTATCCTCCAACTTTAAAACTTTGGCTTCTATAACTCAGTAAAATCAATTCCTCAAAGAAATTCAGTGAAATGATACCTGGCAGGGCAGAAATGTACAACAAACATGACAGATATTCAACAAACTGGATTAACAAATGCTTAACACTTGCCGCCTTACTGCCCATAGTCCCTCTTCCCCTGTATATTAGGCTGCAGAAGGACACAGCAGGAAAAAATGGTGCACACAGAGGTCAGTGACAATGCTGAATCAGAGCTCCCCAGCTATCAGCAGAGCTGGTGTCATCACTGCTCACAGCAGCGCCAGACTGACTCATCCCGAGCAGGACTGAGTGGCTCAGTACCTGCAGCCTATTCCCATCCATCACCTGGAGACTCTCCCCCGGGGTAATTGAGACACCACTGTACTGATTTCCCATCCAAGAGGGGCTTGGCTTTGAATGCTGGCGATGGTGACTTTGCAGAGGCTGATTTACCAGGGATCTGAAGCACCAAGTGTACCACTTTTAATTTGCAATATGAACACAGTAAAGGATTTATTGCTGTCATCCATACTGATTTCTCTACCACTACTAAGTCAGTCAAAAAACTTGGAAAATTCCTTAATTGAATTTTAGGCAAATCTGAATTTCCCTTCTCTAGAAAATTTGAATAAACAGCTACCTTCAATATTTTTAGAGTTGCCTTATCACAAAGCCACTTAAAAAGCTTAATTTGAGACTACATTCTGAATGTAATGCTTTTTTTCGCATTTAAAATTTTGCAAAATACTCCTTAAGAGCTCCTCACTAGACAAATTCACTTTAAAGATATAGTTTAAGTTTCTGCAGAGGATTTTCTGAACTTCAGCTACAACATATTCCCGGATTCATTTCACCCTTTGTCAACTGCAATTCCCATGTCTAAAATAAAAGGCTGGGCCTCTCAATATAGGTGTTTATATGATCCTATTCTCTATGGGCTGGCTTCACTAGATGGTAAAATACCTGGAAGCCTTTAGATACAATGGAAGAACATCAATAAAGTAAGTGGAAATGTGTTTTTAATAAACTGATTCTAAATTTCCTTATATGCATCATAAGCTCTTGTATCCCCAAGAGGGCTTATTAGATACAGATAAAATGTTTTAGAAAATTCCTATCACCTAACTACTTTAAGCTGCATTAATCATTTTAAATTCCACCCAAATCATGAGCAAAAAGTCTGCACTCATCTAATGAATATAAATGCTTTCACTTCCGTAGCTAAATTTCTTGGGCTGAAGTTTTACAAACATTTAATGGGAGATATTCACAGAAAATCCATTAAACAAATAAAAGGTTGCATGTGCAAATTTCCTGTGCAATATGCTGTGTGGAAATTCATCCCCTTTATTACTTAGCATTTTCTTTTCAAATATCAGGATCGGATTTTAAATACTTAAAAGTCATTCTTTTAATACTTTGGATTTTTTTTTTTTTTTTTTTTTTTTTACATTTCATTACTCATAATATTTCTTTAAAAGTTATTTCCTTGCAAATCATTCCAAATCTGCCCTAGCCAAGGGAAAATAATAAAAAAGCAAGGAATGGCACAGAAATCTGTGGACATATTCTTAATTCATTCCCCTGGATATCTCCATTGCATATATACCACTGAAATGCAGATGTTTTGTATGAGATTAAATTTCCTGGCTCCTACATTCATTATCTAAATAAACAGCACTTAATTCTGGCAGTTTCAATTCTGTGCTTCAGACTCTGAAATCTCTGATCAGAAACTTTCTGTTTCCCTTTGAGATCCACAGACACTGTTCTTTCCCATTTTATAGTCTGTGTCTGTGCCGAGCTGCCAGTGGGCATCCCATAATGCCATGGCTATAAACAAGAATATGCAGATGACACTTCCTTCTGCATTAAACGCCAGCCAGCTGTCCCAGGGTAGGATGACACCAACGACTTGATGAAGGCAGCTGGCTGAAGTGAAACCTAGATCACAGGATACCAGATTAGTCAAGGATAAATGGCAAAGGACAGGGATTTGGGAATTCTCTGCTCAGTTTCTGTTTCTACTCCATTTGTGACGTTAAGTAAATCACTCAGCCCCAGAACCCCAAGAGGTAATTAGACACCAAATTTCCAAAGATTTCAACGTTTCAGTTTCCAAACCGAAGCAGATCTAAACCCTAATTAAAACTTCCAAGTCTGATCTGAGACAAAGCTGTCAACACCAAGACTGTTCTTTCTATCCCGGTATATGTCATTTGAGGAGATTAGTTTTGGTGAAGATTATGGCAGGGATGCATCACCTCAGCGCACTTGAGGCTCCTCTCAATTAGGCAAGAAGTCTGAGAAGCCAACATGCCCTTCAGGCTCACAGCACAGAACAACAGCTCATGGGCAGAGTTCAGTACTGTTTGTGAGGCATACACAAAATAAATTTCTGGAATACCATAAATGAATTCGGTTAGACAGAAAACCAAAAGAGAGGCAAACCAGTTAGCCTGGAAAGAAGAACTCTGCCTTCTCAGTGTGAAAAGGGTACAAAATCTTCAGTGCCACTTAAATGGAAAGTGCAGGAATAGAAACAGTTGCACAGAGCAGCTTCTTGCATCCTTCTCTGACTGAGCAAGTATGCTAAAAATTCAGACTACTTACATTCAGAGAAATACTAATGCAAGAGCTTCCTTGGCATATCACCTAGCACTCTGGGAACTCCTCTTCACAGAAGCTAAGCAACTGGCTCACTAGGTAGGATATTTTTAAAAGTTCAAGAAGATTAAGTGCCCAAACGCAAGAGAAATAAAGTAGAAGTTTTATGTTTAACTCTTTTCAGCCTTCTTTGAAAATCAAGAACTGTATTCCCAGGTGAATTACAGCTTTGACTTCATAACTCCTAACTTTGCATATACTTTCTGTATTAGTAATAACTTCTCCAATAAAACTCATCCATGCAGTAAGCTCACTGAAACCAAAGAAATTACAGTGATAACTACTTTGGTCTACTGTTTCTTAATTAGCTTCTTTCACATTCAATTGACTGTGTTTTAGCCAGCTCTACAAAACCAAAGGTTATTGTATAGAGAGTCACTTCTTTGCTGTGCTGGTTGTAAATCACACTGATCTGCAGAAGCCTCTGCACCCAGCCCTCTCCACCTCTGCTCAGGAACAGAAGGGAGCTGCCCTGCGGCTCAGCCAGCTGGGCTCTGCAGAAGGTTCTCTGCAGGGCTGGAGATTCACAGCTGGGAGGAGTTTGGCTACAGGCACAGGACAGGTAGGCTGCCGAACATTCCCTCCTACAGCCAGAGGAGGATGAATACTTCCACAAGTAGTGTTTGTTTTTTTATCTTCACTGGCAAATTCCCTGAAGAGCACCCTGGAGACACAAACTCGCTGGAAGCACCTGATGCTGCAAGTCTCCTCTGGGGTAGGGAGAGGCAGAACTTCTGCAGTTACAGTGAGGGCACAGGGACATTTACTGACCTTGCTGGATGTTTGAATCTACACAAATCTCAGAGAAGCAGAAAGTTTTAAAGTCTATGTCCCTGGGGTCTACAGGGAAGAAAAAAATTTTCCCAAGCTGCAGATTTTCAGTGCACAAACTAACGAGAAGAACCATGTGCAATTTCTTGGCCTTACCATATGTATTTCCCAAAAGGATACAAAGTGGGTCACACATGAATGGAGACACAGATGAATTTCTACCATCAAATATTAACGAGTCTGAGCAATTTTTTTTTGAATCCAAAACTCATTTCATTAGGCATTCCTGAACACATTTGAGGTTTGGAGTTAACACACACAAGAGTTCAAACACACACACAAGTTGTCTCATAACTACCCTCCACCAAAAAACACTTCTGTGCTTCCAAAGAGCTCTCTTCATTCCATCCTTCCATATCTGAGACCAGGACCTGACACCCCTTCCTTACCACTTCAGATCTCTGTAAACTAAATGGATCTGCTCTCCCATCTCCAAAGGCCACCCAGTCAGGCCTCTGGTATGGAGCTGTCTGGATACATTCCCACAGTGAAGCCTTACTCAGAGTCCACACCTTGGACACATCTCAAAGCACAGGACACCTCCCTCACCTTACTCCTACTTTCCATCATCAGGATTCTTCTGCTCTTTAAGCTACATGTAATTCAAGGGTTCAAATCCAGTGTAAAGTGAAGTGTTTCACAGCTCCAGGCAGGGGTGGAAGGACAGAGAGGCAGAACCTTGTCTAGACAGTTGTTGAGGTTGGTTGGTTGGTTGGTTGGTTGGGTTTTTTAACAGAGATGGTTTGAACTTCACATAATCATTCAGGATGGATTTTCATAGCTCCTCAGGAAGATTCATGTGTTTTACCTCTCCCTAGGACCCCACTCAATATTTTTTTGGACTAGCTTAAAATTTGGACCTGCCATTGCTTTTAATGGATGCCCCTTCAAGCAAAGACATAACTGTCTTGAAATGTTTGTAAGAAAACACAGGGATCAAACACGAGGAAGGAGGTTCACTACTTAAGCTGTGTTAAGGAGATACAATTTCAGTGGAGACAAGAGAAAACCAGCAGTGCAGTTCTATATGGTGAATAAGGTACTGAAATTTATTTTCTATCTTCTTACAATTCTTAACTACAGCAAAAAAAGGATAAATCTTTTTATGGTTTTTGCTCCAATAAACATGTTACAATTGCATTCTGAAATTTTACAGTCCCAATAGGTCTACATATTCTACATATAGTAGAAGGAACAGCATAATTTTTTGTCTTTTTCAGGATAGTCACAATATTTCAGGGTCTAACATAGCTCAGCTTTTAACTGCAATCCTCAAATACTTCCTTTATATTTTAAATATATATATAACTAAGGAAAAAAGGAATAGAAAGTTAAAAATCCATTTTAAAAATCCTTCTCTCAGGAATGTAACCCAGAGTGATAAAGAACAAGACATTTATCTTCATTTGCAGAGAACAACATAAGACAACTTTGCCGCTTGTGAATTGTTTCAGCACCCCAAATGTATGAGAAACAACACTGCTATTGTAGTCATCAGAACTCTCTCCATATATATTTATTTATATTTTTCTAATCTTCTAAAAGGCACAAACAACCTGTCAGATATACTCAAGCATATGCAAAATTCTAACTAGACAGACAAAAATAATCTTTGTTCTTTTTCCCATGTGCTCTGTGGGAGTTTTGTCTTGTTTGTGTGATTGATCAGTTTGTATTTTACTTCAGCAAAATCATTTTTCAGACACGGTATGTGCAGTTTGGAAGCAGAAGAAAAATTTTCCAGCCAGAGCTTTTACTGGACAAAGCAAAGTCAATACACGGAACTGCAATGTTTAACAAGATTGCAAACTGTCCCACCAAATAACATTAGAATCCTTCTGAGAAATAATGGTTTGGGTTTTTCTTCCCAAGTACCCAGGTTTCCCAAGGGGTTGGGAGGGTGGGGTGGGTGATGAACCCTAAACAAGATTTTTAACATCCTCTCTATTTTCTGTGAAAAATTAAGCCTTTTGGGGATCAAATGGCAAATGAAACATCAGAATATTGGCAGAACAAGTTAAAGCCAGCAATGAATGCATCAGTCACCTTCAGAAAAGGTCACATTTCTTTTGATCATTCTTCAGTATGCTGTAATAATAGAAGCATAGCTGTACTTCCCATGTGTTCCTCTTCATGTTCTCCCTTCCCATCTGACCTTACAAAGATAGCCTCTATGAATTTCTATTTTGCCATCAGAGTATAGTAATGCTCTTTTTGTCAGCAATGAAGGTGAGAGATAGTCTTGTTATCTTTCAACTGTACTACTTGGAAGATAGTTCCTTGCTTTTGCCTTTGGCAATCCTTAAATAAATTTGTTAATCATTAAGATTGCTTCCTATAACTTATCCCACAGCTGCCTTTCTTTTTGACACTAAGTTTTATAACTTGCATTCCTTGTACATCTCAAACACCCTTGTTAATGGAAGTCAATGGGAGATTGAGGCATGTACAGAAGGAAGAATTACAATCACTGTCCATAAATTGCTTTTAATTCATCGCAATTCTTCAGAGTTCTTTACACAAATGTGTTGACAGGCTATGCATTTCCTCAACAGAATTTACTTCTGCAAAACACCCATCCAAAACAAATCGCTTGTATTTTTTTCCCTTTAGTTATGGCAGCATTTGCTAAACTGGGTGAAACTTCACAAAATTTCTACAGTCAGAGGGTTAAAAGCCATGAAAGTGAAAGATATCACTACAACATTGCAGACACTTTTGTGCAGATTTCCAAAGCTAAAATTGTACTTCATCCTCAGCGTAGTGTTTTTCCCTCGTGTGAATGCATGTATTCTGCTAATCACAGTCATCAGTGCATCCTACTTCACTGCTCAATGACGGGGGAAAGGATCTTTCATTCCCAAAATAGCTCTGATCTTATAAGTGTGCTCATCAGCCAGTTTAGACAGTGCCATTTAATTGAAGTCAATCACAGAAAAATTATTAAAAAACAAGTTTGAAAAAGCAGTGTGTATGTAGCAACAATGCAGTAAACCCTCTCAGAGCCTTCTGCCTTCACAGCATTTGTTGCTTTTGTAATATCTAACTTGATCATATTTCTAGACAGGAATTTTTAGAATCCTCTACAAATAACTCTCAGTATCAATAGTAATCAACACAGCAGGAGTCACCATCTTTAACATTTCTATCTTTTTTTCTGAGCCATACTGCTGTTTACCTAGAAGTTTAAAGGAGAATCCTGCCATTTCTGGGGAAAAAAAAAAAAATTAAAAAATAGGTTGCTGTTTCAGTGTGTTTGCCATATACTCATCCCTTACTCTGACACTCTGAGTGACCTTAGGCATTTCAATTGACATCTGTAAGCCTCAGTCAGCTCAGCTAAAAGACAGAGTCCCTTTGAAAAGCAGATGTTGTATCAGTGCTGCGTTTTCCTGGATAAATGCATTTAAAATTAAAAGAAAGCTATGACTGTTCAATGACCTTTCAGTACATTTAATGTCAAGGGCCTTTCTTTCGGAGACTGAGTGTCTATCTGGAATTGCTAATGCAATTTAAAGGAAAAAGAGAAAAATCAAATTGTAACAGCTCAGAGAGATTCAGAGGTAGGGATTGCCTTTTCATTGATATTATATGCTTTGGCTCTATCACATCTTTTTTCTGGGTCTGATTCAAGATAAATCATTTATAGTATTGTAATAGCTTATATTCATGCAGCTTTTCATTTTAAGTTTTGTATTTATGCTGGATCTTTCCTGCCAAAACATCTCAAAATACATCCAAACTTAAACTTGTAATCAAAAAAAACCAAACTGACAGGAAGCTAAGACACAGCCCTGGGTATGTGCAAAAAACAAGAAAACACAGTTTACATAATGAGGATACAATCTCCCACAATATCCCTAGGCCCTGCCATCTGAGCATGGATGTTTGCACTTGTCAGGTACTGATTCCACACGCCGCGCTGAGCAGCTGTGAACCACCGGCAGTGAGCTGGGCAGGGTTTGGTGGCTTGGGTGACTGACAGCCCCAGGGCTGGGGACAGCTCTGGCAGTGGCTGGAGCAGCCCCTGGAGTGGGCAGGAGTAGGTGCTCATCAGCTCTTCTGCCAGTGACTCAGCACATATACACACACACATTCCAGAGTTGTTCAGTGTAATCTCCTGTGGACTTTAAATCCTTTTAATCACTGCCTGATCTTTTCACCATTGTATCCCCCTGCTTTTGCTTTTTAAAGCAAAATATTACAATATTCATCAAGCTTTTTTTTTTCAGGTCCAGCAAACCAGGTGTTGTTTTACTCATCTAATAAGGCTAAATCAGTTACCAGTTACTTCTTAACTGGATCCACATGTGTCATTTAAATGAAACTGCTTTTAGTGCAACTCTCCAGGAAGTACTGTCTTAAGACAGGCCAGATTCTGCTTACTATTATTTCCCCTACTACACAAGTGCAACGACTTGCAAAGCACAAATACATCACGATTTCACACAGTAAAGCCACCCCAAGTTTCTCTCATCACCAGTGCTCCCATAAGCATGAGGAAAAACAGAAGGAAAAAGTAAACACAGTATTACAAATTCCCACATCCCAAACCCATAACTGCTTCTAAGCCTTTGCCAAACCTATGTGTGCTGTAGATCCGTGCTGTAGATGTGCTGGAATGTCAGCTTTAAGGGAGAGTGCTGTTAACTCCATTTAATGATGCACTGCACCCCCAAACTCCAGGAAAAGGTGACAAAGAAGCTGTTTTGGTGTTTGGCTTGATCCTCATCCCCGTGCTATGCAGTCCACCTGAAGCATCTGGTTGTAGCAGACTGTTGGGACAGAAACCTTGTGCAAGAAAGTGAATTCTTTGCATGTTTGCTGAGCTACTGTACAGGGATGGAGGAAAACTGCCCAGACCATCAATGCCTGTCACCTTCCCAGTGGCCACTGCCCCCTTCCATGAGGAGGACAGCACATTCTCCTTCTCCTCTAGCCCTCCCAGTTCACACCCTGGTATTACCATAAAAGAACAACAACAGCAGTAATTATTTATTAATAAAGAGGGATAACAAGTAGAAGTTTTAATGTTACAATATTACTATTAAACAAATACAATTACTGTAGTTTTAATGCATACTTTTCATTATCTTCTGTTGGCCTCAGTTCTCTGCATAAAAAAAGAAATTGTATGGCCTTCTTAATAAATAAGATTCAAGTACTGTTTACGCTTTGCAACCTTGTAAACAGTAGTTGACTTTATCACTTGAAAACATACGGAATAACTTTGAATCATTCTCTGAAGACTATTGACTGAATTCCCTTAGGTATTTTGGGAGTCTCTTTCTACATTTAGATACCTGAGTTGATACCTGGGACTGTTTAATTGTCCATGCACTCAGACCAACAAAACTTACAAAAATATACTTAAGGGCCGTATGAAAAGCCTAATTAACGTTGAAGTAAATAACCACTTTCCCATCATCCACAAATCCATTTATCCTATCATACAAGGCAATCAGGTTGATTAAGCATCAAAATGCCTTCCCCTTCACAGGCCCAGAGTCATCTTCCAAGAGAACCTGCTCCAAAATTTTCCCAGGGCCCAAAGTGAGTTCATCTGCCCTGTGCTTCCCCAAGCAGACCTCTTGGCCAATGTGAAGATGGGAACAACATTTGTTTTTCTCCAGTCAACAAGAAACTCTCCCTGTTTCCTTTTCCATTCCAAGGCAATAGGCAGTGGCACAGGATATCAGCCAGCCCCCTGAGCACCTTGGATGCTGCCCATCTGCTTCCATGGCCCCAGAAGAATCGAGCTCCTGCAGTCTTGTCCCTCAGTCTGTCACACCAGCAATGCAATCACCAGTGTAAGAGTGGCCACTGCACTTAAGGTATTTGCTCTGCACAAAACATTTTTTTATGCTGTCTGTGTCTCACAACCTTATCATTTCCTCACAACAGAAAGATCAATCAATTTCATAAGCAATGTCTTCCAGGCTGGTTTTGAGATTAAATGGTAGGATAGCATTCCCATCACCTTAATCCTCACATGCCCATACACGTTCAGCTGCAACAATTTTGACATGAGGGTCAAAAGGTTGATTTGAGAATAGCCAAAGCAGTTCATAAGGTTAATTTGAAAACATCCAAACCTGTAATCTGCAATCAGATGAAGGAAGGACCTCCTGCTGCACAGGTGGTAGAAAGATACCCATGTTACCCATGGCAGCTGGGGAACAAAAATCAACCACATTGTTGTAGTAAATTCACAATGTGTACACAAACCCTTTGAAACAATGTGCATTAACACCTCCTGTGAGAAACAAAAGCAGTCAAAAATGAAAATACGACAGTCTGCTGTGATCTACGTTATTTAATGTGTCACGTGCAATCATGTCTATGATTTTGCATTAATTTCATTTCCCATGGCCCCAGTTTATAATCTGGGACTACTGAATTCTCAGACAGGGATATTGACCTGAGACACTGGGATCATCAGATGTTTTTGATTTGAGATCATATATTCCCTGTACAGTACTAAGTTTTATCCCTCACAATTACAGTCTGTCAAAGCCACGCTACCTTTTTTTTTTCCTGCACTGCCAACAATACTTGTGACTGCCTCTGTCTTCTGTGGGGACTGCAGAGTCAATCTGGCCAGCTGTGACCCTAAAAACACAAGCCTACACTCTGCTTTCAGACAGACACAAAAATCACGAAAGGACCCTGCTGATTGAACACACAGGCAGAGCAGTAGTGAATTATTGTTTCTTTATATCTCGAAGAAATCACGTCTTTCACAGATTCCAAAAGCTAACTGGTCTCTACTTCTTCCCAACCTAGAATGCCACCACCCCTCTGCAGTGGCAGTGTCACGTCCTGCACTCCTCTTACCAGCCTAGAAATGTGTTCTTTCAATAGCTTCCACATTTCCTACAGACAGATCCCCTACCCGAGCTGTTCCCCGAAGAGCTCTACAATGTTCCTTCCCAGAACCCTACATTATTTGTTAATAATTTCTCCTATAGATTCCCTGCAACACATTGTTTGTGTGCTCTTGATTATGTTCTATCAGGCTGCTTACCCCATTTCCCGTGTCTAATTCTGATGTTGCCATGGTACCATAATAAGTACCAGAAGTAGAGACTCTACAACAGTAGATCACCTTTTACTGCACCACCCTTTCACTGAAAAGGAAGCAGCCCACCTCAATACTGGGGTTTTTTTTTCTTCTTTCTTACTGAACTATTACTTAAAATCCCCAAGAGCTTTCTGAAATATTTGCCCATTCACAGTTTAAACCTTTTTTCTAATTTGAAGTCTTCCACTGAGGAAAACAATTCCCAACAAACGAAGTAATTTCAGAGAGAAAAAAAAATACAAAAAAACCCCAAAAAATACAAAAAAAAACCCCACCCCCAAAATAAAATTTAAAAAAAAAACTAAAAAAAATTTTTCTGCCCCTGTCTGGTGAAAAATGAGTATCACTCCTACTAAGAATGAGTGGTAATTGTTCCAGCAGTGCAGGCACCATCTCAGTCTTACACGGCTGCAGTAAAACTGCTTCCAAGTCACTTTTCCAGCAGCCAGGCAGCACCTACAAGTCTGCTAGTTTCATTACTAAAAGCAGCATGCTGGAAGCAAGAGAACAGATAAGCCTGGGAGGGTCTTTGAAATTATTCATAGTCTTTCTACTGACAGTTTCAGCAGAACTTTTAACATTAAACAGCTTGCAAACAGAGATCAACAGCACATCAGCTCGTACCGACTACAAACCTTCTGCAGGTTTCAAGTAATACGCAGTGGGCATTAGCGTAGCTCAAAGTGTTTTAAAAAAAGACTGCAGGAAGCTGGAAAATGCAGATATTTCAAGCATAATTCATGATCTAACTGTTGCTTATGATAATTTTGTTGTGCAATATACGCCGTGTAATTCTTGAAGGGAATCATTTGTATTATTTTCTCATTATAAAACTCAAATTTTTTATCCATTGGAAAATAAAGAATGGCTGGATTTGAACCCATTTCTTTAGCAATGGGACACTACATGATTGACAATGCAATTACCAGTGTAAAGTTTTTGATATGCCAAGTAATACTTAAAATAGATCTTCAATATTTTTCATGTACAGAGCTGTGGGTTTCGTAACAACCTGTTTTTCCGCAACACAAGAAATCTTCACAGGTTCAAGAAAAATTCCTTTAAACTTGATATTTGTGAAGAGAGACGTTGCATATAAGAGAAACTCAAGCATTCCATGGAAAGGTTGGCGAAATTAACGTTTCAATTACATGAAGAGTACAGTTACAATTTTATAGATCTTCATGAACTGAAAGAACCTTTTTTATCTGAAAAACATTAAAAATCTGTCTCCTCTAACGATATTTAAAGATATTTTAGACCTCAATTTCCATATCTACTTTAAGCCAAGTTAGTATGTGGGCACGTAACATTAATGTCGACTTATTCCTCCCCCTTTACTATCATTTTTCTCCTCTAAACTTGCCAGGTACATTCTGACAGTTGGAAGGCACTGAGATTTACCAGATTTAACCTCTTGTATGGAAGTCCATCTATTAGTGCCAAAAAAAAATAATGTTCCATTATTATTTAGTTAGGCCATTAAAAAAAAAAATCCTTATTTCACCTTCAGAGTTAAATCTTCAATTTCCTTGAAGAAAAATTAATGTCTGTTTACTTGTCTGTTTCTACTGTGACTACACAGAACATGGTCCTTCCCTTCTTTCTTTTTTTTTTAAAAATACAGTATAGAACATTATAAGCACTGCAAAAAACAGCAGCATTTATATTCCAGGAATTTTACACTCGCTGAAACTCTGGCCAAAGCATCCACTGATTTCAGACATGTAGATTTAGCTTTGCTGATATGAAATGGCAGCTTTCTTCACACACAGCTCACATGACCATTTTCAGATTTTACTTGAAGTCATTCCCTTTTGACTTGACTAAAAAAGTGAGCAAATTATTGTGGCTAATCATCTCTTACACTTACAGAGAAAGAGTGCACAGCTTTGGCGCTGAGCAGAGCACTCAGACAATGCAGAGTGTAGGATCTCAAGTAAACTAGTAACCTTCCTGAAGTCCTCAGTAGCATCTTACAAGGTGTAGATGTTTTGCTGCACAGAAGTGCAGAGCAGGATGAAAACATTTATTCACAAAAGTGTAAAAAGCTGTATGGCTGGAGAGAAAACACACGTGGGCAAAGATTAAAACTGTGGGAGTTTGTCTCATTGTCCTTGTAGGATTCCTCCTTACATCCCACTCTGCAGTGTTTCATTAAACATAGCAAGACCTCTACCTTTTCCATTGCAAGACTATTCAGGACAATATGCCTTATTGCTAAGAATTTTTACTTCGAGTATTTGCAATAAGAAAAAAATGCAGCATGGGAATTCTGGGGGTGTTTCTTAAGTTGGCTTGTTAATATATTGTTTTGAAGTCCCAGGCATGACTGAGGAATTCCTTAGTATCTCTGACACTAGGTGATTACCTCCATAAACTTCACAGATAGGTGCTACAAGTTGCTCTTTGCATTTTCCACATAGGACGTAGTAGTTGTTCTTTGTTTTCAGGACTCAGAAAAATCACCCTCTTGATTTCAGAGAGAATATGGCTATCCTTCATGAGAGACTGCAGTGGATCTTGTACAATATGTATACAGTTTCACAGAGGCAGGTGTTCTGGTTTGCATCATGCTTCTGTTAGGACTGGTGACTTGTTAGGATATTTCCTTCTTTCCCTTAGAGCTTCTCCTACTGTTACAAATCACTTCTTTTTACTTTCTGTTCTTTCTTTCCTCTTATTTATTACTGGTTTTCATCACAATTGATGACAAGTTTTCCAGCTCTTTATGGAGGACAGTAAGACTCCTCACTCTTCTAATCTGTTCTGGTAAAAGAGATCAAAATGCAAACTCTGCTGAGGGAACTGTCTTCTTCCAGACTGAATTTCACTGCTCATGACCAAGCCTGTCTCTGTTTGTTATCCTAGGCCAAGACACATGGCAGCATCTAAGATGAGTATCAGTGCTGTTCAGCCTGTAAGACTAAACCTGGAACTTCCCTGTGTTTTCTGCAGACACCAGGAAGGCAGCACAACAGTATCTTCAGTAGCTGAAGAGAAGCTGCAGGTGTACTCACAACATATCTTGGCAGAAATGCAGGTGTAGAAGAGAATAGAGTGTTCCAGCTGTCCACAGAAGGAAGTGAATTGAGGGCGATTTTTATATGCTACCACAATTTTCCACAAGCAGCACATGATCCAGAACCATATCCTAAAATAAAACAGCTTTCCCATCCTTGGAGTGTTTGACTTTAGTTACAATCCCGTCTCTATCTGCCTTTAGATTGACCTCAGCCAGCTACTCTTCACACGTGGGTGCTGATCCCACCCAGGCAAAGGATGTTTGGGACACAGTTCTTCAGAATAGAAGCACTTGGGACTTATGGTTGATGACTACATGTGCATTTCTGGCATTTGGGAGAAGTCTACATTCATCAAGGCACTTAAAAATGTGCTCAAGTTTGACTTCAATCAAACTTTCAAAATTAAACAAATTCTTCACCTGAGACCACAAAATCCTACAATATAATGAAGTAAAGAACTTTACACCTATTTAAATCTAAAAATGCCTCCAGCTAGATCCAGATGTTTCTCCAGATTTACACTGATGTGAAAACAAGCACTGACCTATTGTATTCACAAACCCCACAGCCATCACACTCAGGTCTTTATCTTGTAAGTTCATTCTTTACCTTCTCAACAGAAATAATGATATAATTATCCTATGCATGAGTAATATTGGCTCAGAAAATCAACTAACACGGGATTCAGCAGACCCGAGAATTATGCAAAGACTGTTTTAAGCAGCTTACTATTTAAAAGAAATTTTTTTTTAAAAAAAAAGTACATCTACCAAAAAAGCAATAAAGTTCTTTGCATACAAGCAAATTAGCCATATTTTTTGAGTGCAACTGAAAAGCTGTGGACATTGAAAATCAAAAACAGTCATTCCATGAGGAAAGAAAAGCTGCATAATAATAAAAATATAGTTTTAAAGCAAACGTGTGAATGTCCTTCTGTGAGTATGCATAAATGAGAATTAGATGAGAGAAAGAAAGGAAACAAGAGGAAACAGAAAAAAATTTAAAACAACCCAGAGATATTGGGCCCAGTACAAAAATGGGCCACAGTCCCCCTTGTTGTCAGCTGTAGTTTTACTGCAGTTAGTGAAGCCACATCAGTCTGCTTGGACTAAGTATAACATCACCTAAACACATTCAAATTCTAAACGATATTCCCTTACAGTTGTTTCCTTTCTCATTGTTCCTACCCTTTCCACACCTTTATGCTGTATTTGAATGCAGATGTGTGGTTATGGAAAACATTTGCTGTTGTATCAAGGGCTTTCAGCCTCCAGTATCCCTGTTAGAACAGGTCTTTAATTAGCATTTTAAATAACTGCTGTCAGCATTTTTGTTCTGGGATGCAGAGAAAAGTTGATTTGAAACTAATTCCAGTTTAGGAATTTTATTTGTTTTTCTCTCAGAGAGAGAGAAGGAAGAATGGTCCTCACTCAGAAGTGACTGGAAACTTCTTTATAAATTATTTTCCAGGTCATTTCACCGAGTGTTTTGCAGGTATTCCATTTCATTCCTTGGCAACTGACCCAAAACTTTGAGCTGGATTACATGAGAGATAGGCATTGTCTTTGGTATCCTTGGGTAAAATAATAAAGATATTTTTCTAGCCTGTAATCTTCCCAATATACCAGTGAAGACTCCCCCTCCCCAGCTCTCACCTTTTTTTCTTTACAATGGCATTTTGGCCTTATTACTCATTAGGATCAGAAGAAAAACATCCATATCATTATAAATTAGAAAATGTTTAATAAGAATGAGCTAGAACAAATTTTTATTATAATGAAAGGATTATGGTGCATGATAGCATTAATATTTAGGAAAAATTAAACAAAATTGCTTTTTATCTGCTGAAAACTATGTTAAATATTTAATATGCCACATTATAAGGGCACCATTTCCACAAAGGGTATGACAACCCTTGTGTTACAAACCCTCATTTCAGCAGCACAAACTTAGTTGAAAAAACTTCTAAAATCTAAATTTAAAACCATGTACAGGGTTTTTTAGGCAGTTAGACCTTAGACAAACTTCCAAACCTGTGCAGGGCTCCAGCAAACAGAGGGTCTAAAGAGGCTGCCTCTTGCTGGCTCTCCTGACCCAGCACATGGTTTATTTAGAAGGGAGCACTGAGTTTAATTGTTCTGGAACTTATGGGAAGCCTTTCTGTTGCTTAGTTTGGAGAGTCTGGGTGTATTTTTAGGCAGCTTTGAAGCACTAAAAAAAAAAAACAAAACCTCATGCAAGTATTTGGAGGTGATGAAGGGTGATTTCTTTTTCAGAAATCTAGCAAGAGATAATTTTTATGTAAATATTGTGAGAGGAAAATTCTAGCTCTCAGATTATAATAAATGAGTATAAATATTCCTTTATAACTAACAAGGTGTGCTAAATCTGCTAGGACCAGTAACATGCTTCTGAAAAAAGAGCAAATCACTTTCTGAAGTCTGAAATCCTGGAAATTTTCAAGATTTCCCTAGGAGTTTAAACAAATAAATCTCCAGAAAAAAAAAATCAAAATAAGTAAGCTCCAAAACCCAAGTTGGACCTGCTTACAGCCACTGATGTATGGCATGAAATTTTAAGGTAGTAATGTAACAGTATAATGTAGTAAATTTGATACTAGATTTTTACTGCTTGCAGATCACTGAACTGAGGAACAAATAAAATGAAAAAATTCTGAGGTTGCTCCTAAGCTGGTCCTTACAATGACCTTGAAAAAAATCTATTATCTTTTGCCTTTATCTCTCCTCCTGTAAAATGGAATAATAAACACTAGTTAGAAATCCTGGGATGGGTCTCTGAGCAGAAAAGAGCAAAACATAACAACTGCTTTGGTTTTGCTGGCTGAATTTCCAAAATCAGCCTCACACTCTGTAACCCCAAAAACTTAACCAGAATCACCCTAACTCTTCAAAACCTATCAAGTCACTATGAGTTGCTTTTAAAGCTCCCCTTCCACCTCAGTTGACTTTCATTTTATCCATCCAAGGCAATTGTTTTCATCTGTATCCACATCCCAGGCAGCTCTTAGCTATTGGACTGGGGAGCAGGTTCAGCTCTGTTGTGCAATCCACATCTGGTGCCATCATTTAAAGAACCATGTTTTTTTCATACTTTATTTCTTATATATGTCATCTTTACTGAATAAAATGTTTCCTCCTTTGCAAAAAAAAAAAAAAAAAAAGCTTCACAATTATTTTATTATTATTATTATTATTATTGTGGTGTAACTGAATAAATGACCAGCTTCTGAACACTACTGAATTTTCATGGCCATAACATAGTTGCTTTCAAGGCACAGCTTTCTGAAGTTCACATCTCACATTCAAGGAAATCCAGTATGAAACAGAAGGAGGAGAGGAGAAGCCAAACAGTGTCAGAAACACTGCAGTTCATTACTAGCTTCCAGAGTTTCTGACTCTGGCATATATAGGCACATTTAGATATAACTGGAAAAACTAAGAAATTTTACTATGTTGCAGTGTTTCCTATAGGTAGGAAAAAAGAGTAATTGACCATCATTTCAAAACTACAACTGTTTCATTGGAGACAAAGATGGAAGATATCCAGCAGAATCTTGCAGAAAGTGAACGTAAAAAATGAGAACTGTTCAAAAACTCTCCAGATTCAAGCCTCATTTACCACAAGAACAGTAACAAGATATATTTTTATGTATCGATATTTTTTAAAAATTGACTTAAATTATATTTTTTAAGCTTGACTTCAATATCTGTATTGTATCACTTAGGATCAGAGTGTTTTATGATATTTTAAATTGTATATAATCCCCTCCCAGAGCAAAAATACTAGGATACCAACATGAGAAATGAGTACAGACGCACATTTTGAAACTGGAACTCAAAATATCAAGTATCTGTACTCAAAGGTGTATCTTAAAAAATGTATTCCAATAAATAGCTTTTATTGAGGCATTAGTGACCATTAAGCTCTCATGCATGTGGCTCATGCTGTCAGGCAGATCATATTAGTGATACTTGTAAATGTTGTGCATCTGCTATAAAGTATCTCAGCTTCACTTACCAGAAGGTTTTCTAAACATTAATTCACATTTTTGGTGGCTTCAAGAGAAATAGATTTTATTAATTACATGTTAAATTAAAGCTACAAGCAGCCTTTATTTATGTTAGCACAAGATTCTGTCAGTGGATATCTTTATTTCATTGCGCTGTACTTTCCAAGAACTAAAACCCTAAAAAGAAACTCTAATAAAAAGTTTGGTTTGAACCAAAAATTGTGTACCAACCTTTAAAACAGAGAAAAAAAGGAAACCTTCACTTTCAACTGTAAATATTAACTTATTGAAATGCCAGGTTGTGCTGAAAACCTATATTTGGAGGGCAGAAATTTTTCAAGCATGAAATCCCTCCTTCAAGAAAGGCAAACTGAAATTAACACCAAAACTAAAAAAGCAAACCTTTGGAAATGCACCATGCCATTTTCACTGCCATCACTCTCCTTCCCACATCTACGTGCTGCTTTGAGTGTCTTGATAATTTGCTAGAGAACAGCTTTCCTTACCTGCAGAATTTCAGGGGAAACCACACAGTGGCAGTACTGTGAATGCAAACACTGTGTTCTGTTGTGCAGCAGCTGCTAAGAACTAAAATACAGTTTTCCATCCTTGGCTATGGTTAAGTTGGCTGTTACTTTTCTATATAGAAGAACATGCAGTCAACATGTAATTTATTTCCTTCTTTAATTTTAGTATCCACAGGCCCCAGGCACAGTCACACATTTCACTCCAGGCTACTATTTTCTTGCCGTTTGTATCCACTCCTTCACTTCCTCTACTCAGACATGTTTGTAAAGCCCAGTTTCTTAGTGTAAACTTGGAATTCTTTGCCAAAAGAAAAAGACAGGAAAACAAACTGAAGGAGCATCCCCCATATGAAAACACCAACACACCCACCCCAGACATTTATGATTCATTTATGTTATTGGTTACTGTACCTCCACAGCACACAGAAACAAGTTGATGAGTATTAGAAATGACAAATCCAGAATGCTCTGTTCACTTTCCTGTACTCTGAGACTCTTGCCAAAGACTACAGCCACACAGATCGCAGATGTTAACTTCTGATTTACAGGTATCTCACATCAGCTGGGAAATTTCCACTCTTGTGGAAATTTCCTCCAAGTGAACATTCTCCAATTGCAAGCAATTTTCTAGTCTTAAAACCCCAGATTTCAGGCAGAAATGTAACAGTTAACATGAACACGTATTCTTGAAGAGCATGACTTACAGCACAAGGTTTGTTGTTTGGTTTTGGGTTTTTTTAACTTTAACAGAAAACTATATCCATCATTCCCACCTAAATCAATTCCTCTTCATTTCAGCAGATACACACACAGTATTTCCCATTTTTTTTCCTCCTTTCAAAGCAAGAATCAGCCTTTCACGCAGGGGTTAACACTCAGTGAATCTGAATGTGTTTCCTTCTCTACTTATCTTGACTTACTTTGCTTTTAGCTACAGAAGCTGCTCCTGAAGGTAAAGCCCTTCTGACTGCACATGCAGCAGCACTTTTCCCCTGGCTGAGTCATTCCTCAAGTTCACAGAGTTGAAACAAGCCAAACACTTCCTGGGCAGGATTTGCATCACAATTATTTCCACCAGTACCCCCAGGACAGAGACAATCCCTCAGGAGAGCCCAGGGAATTATGTTTAATAAAAAAACTGCACAGAAAAATACACATGCTACATGATTCCCCTTCATTGACTGAATGACATTTAAAAAACAACCATAAGAACATTAAAGTATCCAATACAGAGCAGATGGGGAAAAATTCTTTTTCTTATCAAAGCTAAATTATTATATCACTTCTGGTTGTGAAGCCACGAGGTACTGGTGGTTTTTTAACTCCACTAGGAAAAATATTAGGAGAGGAGTTTATCAAATATTAAAAGGCACAATAAGTTATTTTAACTTGGATATTCCTCAATTTCTTTCTATGGTAATTATCCTTTTAAGTTGAATCTCTTTATCTTGAGCTGAAATGTCCCTTCCTATAAATTTTCTAAATGGTATCACACATTTACAATAAACAATTCCAAAAGAATTTTTACAGCAGCACCTCAGAAAGGCTAAAAAACAGTGATGTCTTACAACAAAAAGCAAACAGAAACACCATTTTCTTCCTCAATCTCAACAGCAATTCCCTGTTAGGGAAGTTACTAATTTTAGCATTTGATATCATTTCACTACAAGTCCAGTTACCCAGTGCAAGTCCCTAATAAATTAACAACCAATCCTGAATAAAAATCTAATCCTTGAGCTGCTGAGAGGACACTTCCTATTCATTACTGTGCTTCTCATGCCATAGTTCCTTTGGCCACACATTTTGTGGGCGGATGGCACCCGAGTGAGCACCCACACCCTGCTCACGCACCTGCAGGCACCTCTGAAGGGACAGGACACGCCAGCAAGTCCCATATCCTCCCACCACCATCATCCCCTCTTTTCTCTCCAGGCTTGGAAGCATTGATGGGGCTTGGTAGTGTCTGTACAAGAGCACAGAACGGGAAAAAAAAAACAGGGACTAAGCCTAGAAAAGGGCACAAGGCAGCCCCTGAGGGAAGGTGCCCCCAGGGCAGGGCACAGCCCCACCACGGGCAGGGCTCCCTCAGCCCGGGCACACGCGGGGCACTTTCTCTCAAACAAAGCAGTCCAGCTAAAATAAACATTTTATGGCTTCTTTGTCAACATTTTTACCAATTCCCACACACCCATCATCGCTGAAAGATAAAATCAGGTAAGGGCTGACATGCTGGTGCGGTGTAGGAGCTGTGGGGTCCCTCCCCGGCCGGGGCGTGCGGCGCTGCCCTCCTGCCCAGAGCCTCCTGCCGGCCCTGGGCCCCGAGGGGCGGCTTTGGACCTCCTGCGGCAGGCACAGCCCTGAGGGAGGGCTCCTGCCCGGCTCTCCTGCCACCCACCTGCCCTGCTACTCCATAAAGCAGCCCTGCATCCCACCCAGACCTGCTCGGCAGAAGGCAGGGAGACCTGAGTGTCTGAGAGGGGTAATGAAGGCACTGTGTCGTTCAAACCTCTACTGATGATCCATGGTTTCCAAAGGGATGCTGTTCCAGCCAAGAACCAGAGCTGCCCAGACCACTCGCCCGACGCAGCCCATGCCCTCCCCATCAGCACTCTGATTTTCCAGAGGCAGAGAAGTGTCAGCAAAGCTGCCAGCTTTCCACTGAGAGCCTGGAGCCTCACCTTTCCATTACCCAAAGCATCTGACAGCCAGTTATCCTCGTGCTGCCTGAGCAGTACTAGACAGAATGATTGGAATTAGTATTTGCTGCCAAAAAATATTGGATACTTTCTAATCACACTAGGAGAGCTCTTGCTAGGTTTTCAATCTCAGAGATGCTTAATATAGTGAAGCAGGAAGACAGAGTTTCACTTTCAAGCTGGAATTCAATAATCCTACTTGAAGCAGTTTTAAACACAAACTTTAACCACTGCCTCAGCACTTAGAGAGGCAGGAAAAATCTTATTCCTATCGTAATATCATTAAATTTTAATTCTCTCAAACCTGTGCCATATCATACAGAAGTTAATTCATAACTTATCCCTAGTAATCACAGCATAGAAATTAGGGTGGTTTTTTTGGGGGGTTGTATACAGTTGTTGAATCCCATGAGTCCAAGTTCAAGATACAGCACCTATTATTTTAATGTTCTGTTCCTGCATTACCACTTGCCATACTTATTTACTGCTTATTTTCTCTACAGTTCTCAATTTTCACAGTACAGCAAAATGTTTTTGTCTTCTATTTTATGTTCTATTAAAAGAGAAATTGGACTCATTGCTTTGACTTTTACCATGGCACTTTGAGTATAAAGCAAGCGCCTGATAGCGGTCTCACTTTTATCAGAAGTTCACACCTTTTCCTCTGCACTAAATATTGTTTCTTCACAGCAAATGAATAAAAACTTTGTTGTTAATGATTCAAACAAACATTTTAAAATATTAGGCTGGATGTTTCAGCCCTAACTTTGCTTAGAACTGTATTTCTGATGTATTACACATCCTATGCTTTTATATCGTATGTAAATTTAAACAGTACGATGTATTTTTAAAACCCTGTGTTGAAAGATCTTTAAAGTTGCAAGGCTAAGTGAAGGAAAGCCAAAATTTAACCTGACTGTGCTGCATCCTGGTGCATTCTCAATTATATTATGTCATAGGTTATTACTCCTTGTTAAATTCAACTTGTCTAGCACTCTTCAGACCATTAAAAGATTCTTAAAGAGATGTTACATTTTCTGATTACAGTTTTTGGCTCTTATTTGTGTAGTCTTGTGTTAACAGTCTGATTTTCAAGTACATTTCTTGGTGACACTCAGCTTTGTCTGTGTAGAGCTCTTACTACTAAGTACTTACAGCTGATAAATGCCATTCTTAACAGAGGTGATTTTCATTCTGCTTCGCTCCATTAGTCCAAAGTATAAAATTTCAATGAAAAGCTGCAATGTCCTCTTGGTAGTTTGACTCTACTTTGAGCTCAGTGCTGCCCATATTTATCTAACTTACAGACTCATTGTGGGGAAAAAAGCTTCAATTTTATGTACTTTTTTTTAAACCTGCCAAGGTTAGGGACCGAGTTCTGTGAGCACTTTTCATGCAATCAGTTCCACCAAATGCCCATCACCTGAGGAAAGAGAATGACCTGTTTCAGGATGAGATATAATGCACAGCTCTGGTCATATTTTGCAGCTATTAAACTCAATACCATGGACTGTAGTGGGAAAAATCTACAATTCAGTTGTTTTAAACTGCCCCAAAATCTCCCAACTGCAAACTTCTTTGTGGTTTGCACCAGTGATGGGGGAGCTCTTTTTACACAACTTTACACTTCTAAGATTTTTTAATTTCTCATCAGAACCCCAGTAATTAAGTATTTATAGATGAAAAAAATGCTCCTAAAAAGAACAAACCCATTTGTTTCTTATGTGCTTCAAACCTTTCCTGAATAAAGCAGTACCAAGGGTAACCTTTCATGAATACAACCTTAGGGATCACAGAGTGCCCTCAATCAATGCAGGGAACTCATGTTGACAGAGTATATGGGAAACAGATTGAGGTATTAAAGCACATAGCCTCTGGTGTTTTAGATGTAAATACTATAACCATCAAATATTTAGACTCTTATGTAAGCAGTATGTCATTTTTTAAACAGTTACTGCTTGGAATAAATCTTTAAGGATGGAATTTTCAGAAGTGCTCAGTATTGCCCTAACTTTGCTCTTACTGAAATCAATCATAAAATTTTCACAACTTTAGAAAAGGACTTTGTCTGTTTATATGTTTCCACAGCACTAAGCACAATAAGTCTTGATCCTGGCTGGGGCCTTTTGACTCTGCTGTAATCTAAATAAATTGATTTATAGGAGATCAGTTAGATAAATGATGAGGAAACACACACATACATATAAAACAGCTACAGTTTTTCATGATGAGATAGCAGCCTTTGGAACTTCTCCATCATTTTCTCTTTGAGTCCTAAAACTCATTTGCCTCTTTTTATATTAATTTCCTTGTTATTAGTTTTCTTCAACATGATTTCATGCATCTTAAATTTCCAGTGAAGTATCCCTCCAATAAAATGTAACTTACTTTCTTGACACAAACAAATCCCATTTAATCTACACAATAAACACATTAAGTTTGGGATCTGACTCATTCTTTGTTTCAGCAGAATATAATCTCTTCTCTATTTCCACAAAAGCTGTTGTTAGTAACAGTGGTATGGAACCTCCTCTATATTTCCAGGAATAACCACCTATGCTGAGCTGGGAAAGAAGAAGAGAGTGTGTTTCTTTTATGGGTTTGTAGAGCGGTGAGAACTGTTCCTTTTGTTATTTCACAAGATTCACGCAAACACTAATTTACCCAGGGATTGACTTCAGAGGCAGTTATTTCACTTTAATATACATGTTAACCTGAAACCTATCTAAAAAGATCCTATTTTCTTCCAAAGAGCTACACTAAGACCTAGACAAAACTACTCCTGCTTGTCACTCAGCGTGGGATTTCAACAGGTCGATACTGAAATGCCTTTCTCCCTATTTTCTCCAAACAAAATGCTACAAGTTATTGAAATGAAGGCTGTGGTTCCACAGACAATTCTCAAGGCATCTTCCTGGGAGCTGCTATCCCCATTCCCTTGTCCCTGCTTCAGCCACTTACTCCCAACTCCCTTATTGCTCCTGTGGTTGGACCTATGCAGCTTATTTTGGATCCCTGTGATGACCCAGACCGAGATTAAGTCCTCTTTCTCTTCCTTGAAAGTTCGGTTTTACCCTGAGCCCACTCCCAGCCTGGTGCTCCTGTGCAGAGCTGTACCAGGATGAGGGAGGAAGCAGCTCTGAGGAGCCGGAGCTGCACCTGGCAAGGACTGCATCAACACCCACCTGTGCCACGGGACATATTCCTGAGCCTCCTAAAGCATTCTCACCACATCCCTCAGGAAAGCAGGAGCAAGCACACATGACATTATAAAGCTGGCAAAGGAACAAACCTCCAAGAGTAGCCAAAGTTGTAAAATAGGCCAAGGAAGGAATCAGGTAAAGATAACAGCTTGTTCATCTTCTTTACCTAAATTCAGGTGATGTTATCGCTAGCCCCAGCCTGCTATATATTTTATAGGAAGCAATTTTAGTCTTTCAGATTAGCAAGCTATATATATATTTAGTGCTTTATTCTCAAACTGTTTCACCACAAATGACAGCTCATTTCACAAACAGCTTATCTTATGGCTAAAGATATATAAATACATACTAAAAATGCTGCTGAAAGTCTCAGAATGTATAATGCAGCCTGGTAGACATGGTAGTGATTGTAACACTGCATTGTAGACACAAATGTTAAAGAAACTTGGCAAGAAGCAACACATTTTAGCTACTCAAAATTCAGATTTTCTCAGACTTGTCCCCTTCTGATGAATGGAACATATGGGAGTATTGTTCATAAAACTTACATTGCTTTTCTTGATGTCTACCAAAATTCCTCATCATGACAATATTTACCAAGATACATACAGATTCAAGTTTGAATTAATTACCCAGAAGTTTTTCTGTACCTCCAGGTTTACTGGAAAAGAGAAACACTCCAGAAGCAATGTGTTGTGAGCATTTAGCAGTAGATGTTATAGCAACAGAGGTAGCAGAGTGCTTGCTGGAGAAGGGAGCCTACCCAGTTAAAAGCCATCAATGCCGAGTAAGATAAAAGACAGGGAAGAAAGCAGCTGCTTTGCCAAGAAGCAGTTTGAAATCTGACATTATAAACAAAACACATGTAGATCTAGACAGAAATCCTCCGTATGCTGAAGGCTCAATAATATTTTAGCTAGCGTTATTACTTACAAACAGTTTCTGAAATACAGCATCACAACTGCAGAACAGCCTTTAACCTTGTGTTCATCTACTCAAGAGCCATGTTATTTATTATCCTTTATCCCTTAATTATGGGGACTTCACCTACTGCTCTCTGCTCATTTGAAATGCAGAATAAAATACAATGGATGTCTAAAGACTTAACAGGTGTCAACTAGATATTTGCCAGCTACTGCTACTATTCTACTGGGAGGAGTCGCTGTTCTATAAATACTAATTAGAGTTTTGCACATGATCTTGCTGAAATACCTAAGGTGATGAGTGGCCAGTTGTTACTTTTAAAAGATTAGCACAATTTGAAAAACTAATGTCCCCAATGAGGCAATGCTCACACTGAATAATCAAGAGTTATAGCTGTTCTCTGCCCAAAGGGAATATTTGCTCACTTCATCATTTGGAAAATCTGCTGCCTCTCGAACAACTCACTCTTCTATTTAACTTTGAGAAACTTGTAAAACTTTGTGCAATCAATATAATAGTACAGTATATGTATTTAGATGGTCTTCCACTGCTATGCCCATATGGCAGGCTTTACTATCTTTACTTCCAAAGACAGAGCTCTTAGTGTGAAATCATGATTAAGAAACTGCAACAAAATAATGTTGCACTTAAATCAAGCAGCAAAGAAAAATAGGATTACAGTATAAAGTCCACAAACACAGCAAAAATTCAATTTCCTCAAATCCATCTACCTCCAAATTCTCCACCTCTATTAAACAGAAAAACAGACTCAGGCAAATCAGAACAGGTCTCTATGATATTGAGGTTTTATATTAAAAATTTATATATAGTAAATTTTGATTTTAAAGTCCCCACCAATTCTCTAAAATCTTGGTGCAATATATCTGAAAAACAGATATCAAATGTTAAAGTGACATGGCCCATTTCCGTGGTTTGTAATAAAATCTTGTGGTTTATCTTGTCCAGTCTGCTATGGAAAGCAACTGATGTCACGAGGTGTTACACATTGCTGTATTTCTATATGTGAGCTGTGCTTCTGTGCAGTGAAATTTGACACAACAGATACAACCCCATACTATTTAGTGTCCATGACCATGTGTGGGGAAAACATATATATCATTTTAATCAGAATTTTTTTTCAGGATTTTAAAAATTTTTTTTAAATAAATCTTTTTCTTTACGGTGAAACCTGTATTTTTCCTTATCCATCAACAGACTGCTTCCTCTTTCCAGTAGCTCATTGCTTGAAATGTTTGGCCTTACTTCAAAAGAGAAGAATATGTCAACACCAGAACATCTGTGTCCACACAGAGTGTTTTGATGACAGTGATATACTCCATTTACATCAGTAACACTGAGCTGAACCTTGATGCTGTCTGCATTTAAAGATCTTACCCCACAGGGCAAGAGAATACAGGTCAAAAACGTTGATCTCTGTTTGACACACTCTCTACTTCAAGAGCACTTGGCAGCAATTTGTTCCAGAGTCAAGAATCAAACTCACAAAGTGTTGCAAAGCTCGGAGCCATGTTTGCATAACCACATTCAAAACAAATATTAAAATTCACAGTCTCTGGAGGCCAATCTACTTTTGGTATGCAGGGGTTTGTGAGCAATATGGTCAAATTCTAGCCTCAATACAGTGGGAAGTTTCTCATTTAAATCAAAAAGCCGTAACTCAGGCTTGAACATCTGTTTTGAAGAGGAATAATGTACTCATATCTCTCAAATGCAAAAAGGAAAACAGACACTTTATCACTCTAAAACTCAAAATTGATTATCTTAAAAAGGTAGTGGAATAGTTATGTGTGACACAGACTTGCATCTATCAGTGTGGCCAGAGGAAGTTGGGTGAATTTCAGTATGGAACAAATGCTTCCACAGGCAGGCACAATAATGATGAATTCCTCAAATATTTCATACAGAGGAGTTCAGAGATGAAGCCTAAGCAACAGAGTATTTGTAGCCCACAGCTTCTTCCTTTTAACTTGATTTGAAAACCTTTAGTGTTTCTTCAGCTTTTTGTAATTAATGTATCATTTTCTAATTTAATTACATTGTGTCCACTAAACTGCTATGCTGACATAAACCCTAATACGAGCTGGAGAGTTTCAATAGTTCCCTTTCACACCTTCCTCCCCTCATGTAAACCTTAGCACTTTTGCAGCATTGAATGATCCAGTACTGCTTACAAGACTAATACATACAAAACATCAAACAGGATCAAATCGATGCAGCTGGATATTGCCCTGCTCGTGTTCAAGGACCACAACCACCTGTGTGCTGCACTAGCAGCTGCAAGTACTGGTAAATCCTATTTCAGCAAACAGAGAAAGAGAAAATTTTGTTTACAGGTTGCACTAGAATGCCATGGAAACAGATACAGAGGTAACTGTGAAAGGCATAATCCAAATGGAAGACAGCCCTAATACAGCTCATATATCCAAAAATAATATATATGTTTTCCCACTTGGAAAACACATGCATAAATCCTATTAACATCAAGACAGAAAATTATACTGAGTAGACCCCAATATCACTAAGGTCCCTGATAACAGAATGAATTAATGTGCGCCTTCAAAGCAGAGCAAGGGGTTTTCATATGCAGACTATTAGAAAAAAAATAAAAATATCTTAATAGAATAATCATCTTTTTAAAGAAAAAAAAATTGCATCTTGAATTTTTGAAACAGGATTAAAGTATGGTAGTAGCCCTGTAAAAGGAAGCTGCTCAGCACCTGCTGCCTACACTGTGCCTGGCTCCAGGCAATGTTATTCATTCCTCGCTTTCATGGGAGCAAAATACATCCTCTAAAAATATAAAACACAAAAATAAATAGACCTCTGGGGAAATGGAAGAGAAATCTGTTTTAAAAATAGTGAAGGAGCCTATACGTTCTAAAAAAATAAGTCCATTTTGCATTGTTTTGTAAGATTTACACTTTAATTTGAAACCAAAGTAAGGCATAAAATTTGTGTGAAAGCAATATCTGATTTATAGATAAACTTAAAACACAATACACTTAGCTGCAAATACCAGACCCCAGTGAGAGAAGGAAAAGGTTTTGAAAGATGATTAAAATATGCTTGATAAATGTGGCCCTGAAATGCCCCAGAAGATTTTTCCGAAATTAAATAGTAAACACAATTAACATGACTTTAGCTACAAAAACACTAAATGCAATGGATTTTTTTAATTAATTTTCAATGTTATTACATGTTCCTATTGAGCTGGAATTGATTCAATCCACTAACTGTACCGTGAGACCGCTCTTTCATCCATATGACCTTAACATCTAGATAAAAAGCCAAATATCCATTCTGCTGGTCATATGAAGAGGAAGCCACACAATAACAACAACCTTATGACCACCATTTCCATCCTGTGAGTGGAAAATTTGTGACAGTTGAAGCATTTAAGAAAGATATATTTATAAAGCTCAGATAATGTCCATCTTGATCAAATGTATTATTAATTAACCAATAAAAAGCAGCAGCTGTGAAGGCTGACAGGAATAGCTTACTGTACGCTTCTGGCCTAACCTCACTATCCATATTCAAACAAGTCTCCTGGCAAAGGCAAATCATATAATTCTTGGGAGTCTTGCATGCATTCAGACTCACTAGATTTACATATTATTATTCACAGTAGATGTTTCATTACATTTGCTTTGAGAAAATGTACAATCTATATGGGTATTCACATGTTTAATATGCACATGACTTCCCATTTTGTACATTTCGTGTAGCTGGTGATGAGATTTTTTGGCCTCCCTCTGTCTTAGACCAGGCACTGCTCATTCATGTGAGGTCAACTCACATGGCAGAGCTCACATTCCTCCACCAGTCCAGCCACCGCAAAACAGGGAGAACAATTCCAAGCAGCTTTTCAAAACCAGACCAATCCCAGTCCATCTCCCATAATATCTGCAGGCTTTTTGGGCAGATTAATGCAGGCCAAAACTGGGACAAGGACTGTCCTAAAAGCTGGAAGTTTCTGAAAAACAATTTGCCCCAAGCCCTGACTGCTCAGATTGCTGGAATGGACATCACTTCAGTCAAGCCACTTGAAACAAGGCACTACAAGGGGCCTCCAGAATTCACATTGTCCATCTGCTCCAAAGAGAACCTGTCCTCACAACACTGCTGCATCAAGGTTCTCATACTCCCAGGTAAAAGTGCTCCTGAGCCATGGGGTCTTTGGTACAAGTGCCGAGTAAAACATGTTTACCTCATTAAGTCTTTGAGGGAATAACTCACCATTTTGGTCGGCTTGTGGATTTCACCATTGGAGCCATCCCATCTCTATAGAGGCTTTTGGTTTTGCTGAAGTTGACAACATTGAAAATCACTCTCTGAAGGGGGAAAAAAGGAAAAGAAAAGAGATCAGGTGTAAATTCTGAAAGAGTTTCTACATGCGTTGCCTATACCAGATGCATAAAAATATGCACAGATAATATATGAAATAGATGTGTACCTTATGAATTACTGTTACTCTCCATAGACCTCAGATAATGGATATCCTGTCTGTTCCAAGTATTTAAAATGTCCATGTTGTTTTACATTGCACTGATACATATGAAATATATGTTTTTTAATTTAGTATGCTGATTTTTCAGTAGGAATCCTAGCCAGATGAAAAAATAAGCAGAGCAAGTCCAGTGTGCTGCAGTTAACATTACAGAAGTGGGAGGAAAGCTGGGAGATGGGGTATCATTCCTTGTGAAAACCCTCTAACTGCTTCATAGAATCATAGGATAGAAACATACAATTGTTTAGGTTGGAAAAGACTTCCAAGATCAAGTCCAACCATTAATCCAGCACTGCCAAGCACACCACTAAACCATGTCCCTAAGTACCACATCTACATTCCTCTGGGGAAGCCAACCCCTTCCCTGGCCAGCCAGTTCCAATCCTTAACAACCCTTTCAGTGAAGAATTTTTTCCTAATATGCAATCTAAATCTCTGATACAACCTAAGGTGATGTCCTCTTGTCTTATTGCTTGTTATCTGGGAGAAGAGACTGACCCCCACCTGGCTCCAACCTTTCAGGTAGTTTTAAGGTCCCCCTGAGCTTCCTTTTGTCTAGGCTGAGCCCTCCCCAGCTCCCTCGGCTGCTCTTCATCAGGCTTGTGCTCCAGACTCTGCTCCAGGCTCTGCTTCAGCTCCATTTCCCTTCTCTGGACTCACTCCAGCCCCTCGATGTCTGTCTTGTCATGAGGGGCCCAGAACTGGACACAGCACTCACCAGTGCCTCACCAGTGGCCTCACCAGTGCCCAACACAGGGGGACAGTCACTGCCCTGGTCCTGCTGCCACACTATTCCTGATACAATCCAGGTGCTACTGGCCTTCTTGGCCACCTGGGCACAGCTGGCTCGTGTTCAGCCACTGTCCACCAGCACTCCCAGGGGCTTTTTCCCCAGGCAGCTTTCCAGCCACTCTGCCCCAGCCTGGAGCACTGCAGGGGTTGTGGCCCAAAGGCTGGACCTGGCACTCAGCCTTGTTGAATCTCATACAATTGGCCTTGGCTCATCAACCCATCCTGTCCACATGCCTATGCAGAGCCTTCCTGCCTTCCAGCAGATCAACATTCCCATCCAAGTTGGTGTCAACTGCAAACTGAACAAGGGTGCACTTGATCCCCCACCCTTCCTAGCCTTCTCATAGCAGCAGGGAAAAAAAATGTTTTCTGATTTTTTTTCCCAAAGTTAGGAATATTCTCTTCCTTTCCCCTGGCAAAAGGAAGAATTTTCCTTTTCAAAAAGTGTACAGGATACCTACACAGAAATTGCACATAGCCATCAGTTGTTTGAATACAATAGGTAAGACGAAAATATTCTACATCTGATCTTAGTTTACACTAAAACTTTGGGAAAACTGTAGGTGATATTTAACAGGTCAAGGGAAGAGCAAAATTTAGCTCTTTAAGGGTAATGGATTGATACTAAAAGCAAATTAATACAGGGGGAAGACAAGAGAAAACAGAGACAAAACCTTTTTCTTTACCATCTTTCAGCTCCAAGTCATTTCATACAAAATTACTTATTCTGTTTCTGTTAAGAAAGCCTAAATTGGATCTATCTCATGTCATGGAGTACATTGACTTTTCAGATGGTAAGTGCAGTATCCCTCCTTGTTGCACTCTTTTGATACCCAACATTGATGTACTCAAAAAAAACCCAAAAAATGAAGACTAAATTAGTTTTTATAAAACAGTCCACAATATAGTGATACATTCAATTTCTAAGTCTCTCTTTACACTTGTTTTTTAAAGGTAGAAGTGAAGACAGATCATTAAAAATTATATTCATACTTTATTTAAAGAATAAACTATTGTTATGTTGGCACCCTTCATAATGGTCCATGAGAAGCCTAAGAACTGAATGACCACTGTTTAAAATCAAACAATTTTTGACCAAAACAATAAGATCAATTAAGCTTTCATATGTAAAACTTTGCAAAAACAAATCTGGACCTTCCAGGCAGTCTGCTCAAGCAACAGGGAGTGATAAGATTAAAGTGAAAGGAATCAGCAGTGGGACACAAACAGGAACCAGGCACATTTATCCTTTCATATGGGGCAGCTAGGAATCCAGGTAGACTGCATAGCCCTCTGTACTCAAGAAAAACTAAGCAAATTTTTTTGAGGTAATGTAGTGTTGAAGATTTTGTGAATGGGAGCACACACTTCTATGTGCGCAAATTATGCAAATCAGTCAAAGCAAAATCTAAAAATAACCTGTAGGTTTGACTAGAACTGACATGAAAAACTAGTAAGTTGAGAAAATCACATTCTTGAAGATGGTAATTCAATTTTGCACCAAAGGTAGTGAGGAAACTACTTATCCCTGCACAAGAGTTTCCATGTACTTTGAGATTTTCTGAGGGTCATGAGCTGAACTTATTTTTATAACTCTTGATGAAAGAATGCACTTAATTTACAGAATGTTATGTTTGTAATTTTAAGTATTTAGGATATTGCTTATCTGATGAAATATCCATCTTGGGAGATGTTATTTTCCATCTTCTTCTGTTTACAATGGATGGGTTCAAATTAAAGAACGGTATTTAGGTCTCTACATGCTTTATGCTCTGCATGGAAGCATTTCCCTCTATTAGAATGCTCAGATTTTCCTCTGTTACTTAACTCCGTTCATATTTTTGAAAACAAATTAAGTTGCAACAAATTGGTTTGTTAATCTTGATGTTTGCATGGAGTGAATGAAACAAACAAGATCTCCAAACCAATTGCCTTAAACTTTGGATGCAATCATGTCACTGTTGGAAAGGGAAAGTTGCTAATTTTGTTACATACTGACTCAGAGCAGACAGCTGGTAGAGAATGTTCTTATTCCAATCAAGCTTATTTTGTATAATGAGTTGGGCAAATGTACACAACTGGGTAAGCAATGTATATAAAAACAAAAATAATGCAGCTCATTTAACAAAACACTGCAGATTATAGCATTTCGAGCACTCCTGTTCGCCATGGAGTGAGCAGTTAGCAATGCGTGCAATTCTCCCAGCATGGCACGGAGTTAGATTGGCAGAACCAAAAATTTAACAGCACAGAACAGAACTTTATCAACACACACCACTGAAGTAATAAAGTACACAAACCAAAGCACTCAAATGAGCAGCTGAACTCCGTCAAGTATTCCTGGTGATAGTTAAAATAGTCCATGCAGCTCAGCCAGTGAAGTGTGCAAAAATGTAATGACTACAGGGTACACACTGGATACACATGCTGGAAAAATATGCAGCTTGCTCAATAAGGTATGCAAACAGCTTTGAACTGAATGCTATCATAAAGGGTTGTGATACAGCAATGAAAGTTTTGCTGAACAAATCTAGTTTTTAGTCTGATTTCTCTCTATACTGATATCCTTTAACACACCAGTTGTGCAGTGTAAAGTGCAAAAGGACTAGATACAAATTGTGCACATTAAAACACATTTTTGCAATAAAATTATTACTATTCTGAATGATTATATGAATTATAGAGATGTACAAGAGTGTCATCTTATAAGCAATATAATTGAGATACTTAAAAATAAGTATTCAAGAACTTAGGAAACATCACATTAAGAAAATAAAACAAGATTAAATGTACTTAAAATTCCCTAGAAATTGCTCTGCTCTCCAGAGCATCAATACAGAGAAAAATGGAGGAAATTTTTACAATAAAAATACTTGGGTATTTGGGAGTCTATGAATACCACAAAAGGATGCAATATGCAAACTGATGCTGTACCAGAAATTATAATTCTGTGCTTCAGATTTAGGATAAAATCTTAAATCTATTGCATTATTCTGACAAACTGATCTGCAACTCCTGGCTAGGTGGAAAAGGCACAGTGCAGAAAAGCCTCTCAGGACAGCACCAAGTCAAACCACGCTCTTGGGGATGCACCAGGATGTGTTGTGGCTTCACAGCATGAGGGAAGAAAACTGCTGCAGTCTCAGGCTCTGTGCTTGGGCTGCCAGATCTGAGACAGATGTTGGAGAGCATGAGACAAGGCAGGAAAGTTCTGCCCACTGAGAGAAGAAGGAGGAGGTCCTCTCTCCATAGCATGTGCAGTAAGTTTGAATTTGAAGGTATCTTGCTAATAAAACCATTAGGACAGAAAATTAAGGTAAAGCTTGGTCCTTCCTTTAGCCTTAAAATTTGCTGATTATGTCTACTTTTCCCTATAGTCCTTTGCAGACATATTTCAGGAGTTAAAAGCACAAATGGGTATTAAGGGATGCTCATGATCATGAGCAAGATAAAGATGAAGCATAAACACAAGGGGGAAAGATGGCTGAAATATGTCACATATTTTTTCTTATTGCCAGCATTTTACCTGACTGGAGCTGGAAGGAGCTGCTAGCTACCTGGGGGGTAAGCACACAGCAGGGTGGTTTTGGTTTGGAGCTGAAGGCACTGAATGTGGATGGTTGTATTGAGCATCATATTCCAACAGGCTGGTGGGAGCACAGGGTTCATCCAGCTCCCAGCAGATTTTCCAGCTGAGGCAGGTTTCCAAAAGAAAGTCACACCTTTGACAAAGGTTAAGTGCCTTCCCCCAGGATAAGGACACACAAGGTCCCTTCAAAAAGTCTCCCAGGTTTATTTTGCACAGTTTTCCCTTGCTGGCTTCTCACAAAAATAACTTTGCTGCTCTGGCTGACATTAAAAGAAAAAAAAAAAAACCAAAAAAACAAACACACCATAGAACACCACAAAATTCTGCCTGAGGCAGACACCTGGCATGGAAAATTTTGTGTCAAATGATTACAAGTATGAGAAGTTTTAACTAACTGAAAATAGGGTTCACAGTAGGAAGTGTCAGGCCTTCTTAATATTGATGTAACATACATATATTAAATATTTATAATTATATAAGCTATTTAATATTAATAGCATAATAATTTTAATTCAGCGGACAATGTGGAATGTTACTAGTATGATACAAACTTCATTATGAGCTATCAAAGTACCTGGGGACCACCTGTTTTCAGTTAGTCATGGACAATTTCTTCATTTAACCAGCCAAAATAAGAGTTGGGCAGTAAGTATTACTACTAAGACCTTTCTGTTGAAATTACGTCTGAGCTTTTGTGCTCTGAATGAACATTAAAGATCCAAAGGTGGTGGATATCATGGGGCTCTGCCTTGCTTACACTGCTCGATATCTCGATTTCCACTTCTGTAGATTCTTTAGATATTACTGTGTTTTGTGAATTCCTGAAACCTGCACATTTTGTAAGTTGAGTTCTTGCCTTGGCAAGAATCTTTGTTATCCTTCCCTTCCTTCCTTATTTCTTTAAAAGAAGTAAAGATGTATGTTTTCATCCCTTTAAAGGGCAGATCTACTTCAGAAGGAGCAAAAGAAAAAAAAAAAAGAGCACAAAGAAAGAAAAATTAACCAATCCCATGACTAGTGAGATTTTGAGACACCATTTATGAATGTGAGAAAGTGGCAACATGGGATTGCTGCCTGCTCACCAAAAAAAGTGCTGCATTTTGGTATTTGAGTGAGGAGGTCTTTAGGATCTTTTCTGACAGAGCACCTTATACAAAGCTGTACAAAAACAAATTACACTGGAGGGACCTCAAAACGGAAAGAAAAAAGTGTCACCTGCAACTGTTATCAATGCTGAAGAAAACAAGTAATAAAACAGTCAGGTCTGTGAAAAATCCCCAATGAGAACTTACAAACTGCGTTTTTCTGACCTTTTCAAATTTAAATCATTCATTACTGCTAACATTTTAAAATAACCCATGCTTTTCTTTTCCCTTTGTAGGAAGACTTGTCCTTTCAAATGGAAAAGTTTTTAATATTGATAGCATTTAGCCTTTTTCTCTTCAGCTAAGGAGCTTTCAAAACCTGCTGATGCTCAGGAGGGGAACATAAATACTCACTTTCAGTGAGAGGAGGATGCTGGGACCATGGAGAGCTCCACCAGCCTCGCTCATCAGCTGTACCTGTGTCTCGTTAACTCGAAACTGTCGAGACTTTACAACACAACAAAATTTTAGGAAAGTGATGCAGCAAATGCATTACAAATTATGAATTATTGGGGTTTTTCCCTTGGTGGAGATCTTCACTTAGTTACGTGAAAGAGAGGAACGCTGAAGTCTGGGATGTTGCAAAGAGCAACGTTAAAATGAGACCCAAGGGATTTTAATACAGCAAGACCTGTGAAATAATGCTGTGCTAACTATTAAATTAGTTTAGCCTTTATTGTGGTATTTGTCTGTGTGTTGGAGATATTCTTGGGTTTGTTGCTAACCCAGCACCCTTAAGCTGTATGAGTGTTTTTCAGGTAATGGGGTTTAGCTGTGTGTCAATGGCAAGAAATACTTTTAAAAATAATTACTAGTTTAGGCATTTGCCTGGTTATCTGTCCTTTCTGGCAGTCCTTTCTTTGCCCTCAAACCAATATGCTTAGGCATAGACCCACAGGAGGTGTAAGACCTGTGCAAGTGTTCCTTCCCCATTTGGAAGCCCATTTGGAATTTCACTTTTACCTCACTAAGTTCTACAGCAGGGGAAAACTGTGCAGAAGACCATATTCCAGCAGAAAGCTTTCAAAAGGATTTACAGAGGAATTGCTACTCCCTGTTTAATGCCATGCTGTGGACTGACCACTAACTTGGCTTCTCTGCGTGACCCATTGGACTTGAAAATTGTGAGGTCAAGAGTCACTCCAAGTTGTCCCACTCCAATTTTTTTTGGAAAAGCAGCAATTTTTTTATTGAACAGAATAACAATATTGTTCTCTTGCCATCATAAGCCAGCTTTCTATTTTAACTTTTCATCTGAACATCAATAATCTGAAAGATTCAAGTGAAAACTCAGAAATGTGCATTTGGAAAGCCAGCAGTTGTGTAATTAGACTGACTCCCATTCCTTGCTCCCTTGGGCCAAAATCTCCAATAGAATTGCAAATGTGTCACAAGACATGTATTGGATTGTGTTGATTCATCAAAAAGAAAATAGCACTAGTCCTGACAGGGCATATAACCAGGCTACAGAGTTATTTAAAACAGGTTTGAAGCTGAAACCTTCTTGCCATTTTTTTTTCTATTCTTTGTAGCAAAAGGTCAAAATATTTGCAAAAATAACAAAGGTATCTTTATTTAATCAGCTTGGGGGGAAACACGGTACTTTTATTATTTCCTTTTTTTTTAATATATATGCAGGCTTTGGCAAAAGAGCCACTTCTACTTCCATTGTTGGGAAATTGCAGAGCTGCAGGAATGTGTGAGCAGCTTTTTATTTGATAACTGACAGGTGCCTGAGCCCTGTTGGTCTTGTCGCTGCCTTTCTCCATATCCATGAATATTTTCAGGAATCAGTAATACAAGAAAATAGTGCACAGTCTTTCTCTGAGACTTTCTCAACCAGCTAAATTATTTCCTAATACATTCCATGGCACATTGCAGCCACTGCCAGATGACATTTGAAGTAGCATCATGTATTAAACTCGTTCTGCATAATTACAGAAGCTATCCATGTTTAGGTTCTATATTCTTTTCAATCAATATTATGGCTGCAGGTGGATAGTAACAGCTGGCTGTTCTGGAACGTGTTAGCAAAATTTGCGGATATCTTACACCCCTCAAGAGGAAGCAGCTGAAAAGACTTACATTTTCCTTTTCCTAATAGAAATTATTTAGCCAGTGAGAAGAGATGCTGCAAAGTTTTGTAGGACTTGAAACAGTTACAATAATAACATATTCTTGGTGGTACAAAAAGATAATGCTATCAACTACGTGTTTTCTAGCCCAAATCCCCTTCATGGTGCAGGGCCCATAGGAGGCTTCAAAACAATGAGATCAGACTGGAAAAAGGAAAGGGCCAGAAAAAGCCACCACATAGTTGTTATAGGAACTATGGTAAGAACAAAAAGCCCATGTTTATGAGCACTGGCATAAAGTGTGTCCTGAAGAGCAGAGCATGAAGTGGCACTAAGTTCATGTGGGAGCATTCTACACATTCTGCACAGACTACTTTTCTGGGCTCCTCATAAAGTGCAAATCAGCCCATGATCCAGAATCAAAGCCTCCCTTACCAACAAGGGATGCACTTACCAACAAATTAGACCCTGATGATGGACACCAGAGTGACACAGAGATTAAAGCATGCAGGTGGAGTGCTGAACACCAACAATCTCACCCAAAATACTGCAAGGCAGCAGGTGAGAGTGGCACTAACAATGACAGAGTGGCACCGATATTTGTATGGATCATGATTTTGCTCAACCCCTAAACAAACAGAAGTCAATAATAGCAACTTAAATAGCATGCAAACACAAAGGCAGCAAAACATCTGATACCCAGTCTGGAAGATGAGAAAGAAAAAGCCTTTTCAAGTGAAGGTCCTTGTGAGGAAGATAAAGAAAGCCCTGTTAAGGGAGAGATTTGGATGAAGCTTTCCCAGCAATTGTTTACTTTGTATTTTTGCGGCTGGCATTTTTCACAGTTAAAAGCTGATGTTTGGAGCTGGTGGGAAAATTCTGTGGGGGAAAAGAAGATGATAACACACAGAAGGCAAGACAGGATATATGGGAGAGCTCAAAACCAACACCGATGTATTTGCCTCAGTGTTCTCTGATGGGTTACAAAACAATGACATTTTGATGTGTACAATCCCTGGTTATTACTGCCAGTGGTCTTGGTCACGTTACTGGGATCACAGCCTTGCAAACCTAAACCCTCTCTATTTACTTCTCCAGTAACTAAGCACAGATGGTCTTTGTATCCAGGTTATTCATGGAGGTCCTCGGTTTTGCCTTTATTTTCTTTAATTCAAGCATTTTAGTAGCTATTACAATGAAACCTTTGAACCTTCTATGTTCTTCCATGCATGGCTCTGAATAGTAATAGAATAAAGGTTTCCCATATTGTACAGCTCCTTTATATTTAGACAGAATTTGAATTGCATCCTTACTGGAGTAGCTGCAGTGCTGATGAAAAAATCCTTTTTTTTTTTTTTTTTGAGGGAAAATATAAACTATATGCTATCAATTTCATGAAAGTGAGGGTTATTGTTATAGCATGTACCCTCTAGTTTTCCTTTGCAAAATTAATAATCCCTTCTATTTCTAAACAGCAGAGTTAAAATACTTTTTTTTTCTGCTCTTTCTGGCTGAATCCTTTTGCAATACTGCAACATTCACACAATTCACCGATTTCTAAAAGAAAATGTAATCGATGTGTTAGTGTACATTGGAATCTTAGCATTGACAACCAGGAACTTGTGGTATTGATTTGAAAAGGAATGCTCATGATTTCTACAGTACTTCAGCACTATTTCTTGTATTTTCAAATTTCACTGCTTAGAATTCTACTCCAACAGTCTAACTCATGTGCTAACAGAGTATTCAAAGTTTTGTGCTTCAAAAGAAAACCCAAGGGTAAGTAGAAGGAAATTTGATCTAATTCCTGTTATTTTTTGTGTAACTATTTGACATTTAGAATAAGACCTTGGAACTGCCTTAACCAACCCTAATAGTAAGGGGATATATGAATTGTACTCAAAGCTTTGAAAATCCCATTCTGAAGCTGAAATGCTGAATGTTAGATTCAAATGCTGATCTCTGTCTGTTTGCAAAGGTGATTCACAGCGTGTGGAATAAACATGTTTTGGCAGTGTCATGAACAGAACAGCTAAACAAAGGAACAGGGAGGATTTCAATAGGAAAGTTAAGTGTCTTAAAGCAAGGTGCCCTGTGCTGTATTTGTGTAACACAGGTGTCATTCCCGTGTGGCATTCCTCCCTGGCACCAGAAAGGGGAAAAAAGCCCAGCAATGGCAAATCCTCATTACTGGGGTGAGCAGTATAACTGCAGTCCAGTCAGTCAGGTCCTTTTGCTTTCAAATGCCAGAAGTAAAACTTCATCTTGCCCTGCCTGAGGTTTAAATGTGGATAAAAAAGCATCTGTATTCAGAAAAGCTCTCAAACACATTAATATTTAGCCCCACTTTAAGTGTTCCTAGAGGCTTAAAGTTAAGCAAACATTCACACTTTCTTGCTGAATATGGGCGGATTTCTGATGCAGGATTTAAGACAGCCTAGCATTATGGGAGAAAGATGCTGGGTTTGCCAAAAATCCCATAGGCACCATTTATCCTTAGTAAGTGATCACTGTAGATTGGAAGTGACGTTTCTGCAGCTTTGGGATGCAGCAACATTTTTATTACTGTTACAGATCAACTTTAAGTGTAATATTGTTTTGTTAGTTTATGTAAATCAATCTGCTGTATGAATAAAAGGAATTTGGAAATGGATCGCTCATCTTTATTGGCTTTGAAGTACTGAGAATTTGGTACTTTGCTGAAACATATTATATTGAGTTATAAGAAACATTGCTCAGATACTAAGCAAGTCTCAGCACAAATTCTGGTAATTTTCCATCAAAACCAAGACTCCAAAAAGATATAAATATGGTACAGTGCAGAACAGCTTTCTAAAAAATCGTATCGTGTATGGCCAAACCCCCTTTCAATATGATACAGATTTGATTTTCCTTCAGATCACTTCCAAAAGGTAGAGTAGAAATCTGCTGTGAAGTGCCCTCTTGGCAGAGAAAACATCATCTCTAAATGTTTGCTTATTCTTCTGCGAAGCAACAGTAACAGCAGGCTGCTATGAGGCTACTATGAATGCTCTGTGCATTTTAACAGGTAAGTTCTGCACTCTTTAATATGCCAGGCTGATGGAATATTCAAAGTTGCTGAAAACCCTTCTGGGGAAATGGGAAAATTGATAACATTGCTTCTCATAACTCAGTATTTTAATACAACATCTCAATATTAACCGTAATGCTGCAAAAAGAGCTTTCACACTTTATGTTGTTCAATTTTTTCATTTTGGAAAAGACTCAAGAGTTTTTTTGGAAACCATATGTAAATATAATTCCTTTCAGATTTCCCAGAATTTTAAAATCATAACAGCAGAAGATACAAATTATTAGCAAAAAAAATTTGTAATCAAAGATCCAAGACATTCCTCAGTTCCCTTATGAAGTAATCACAGCTGATCATATCTCATTTCCCAGCGTATCATTTAAGCCCTGAGATTTCCAGAACACTAATGCTGTTTACACTTATTTTACTGCAATGCATATGACAAGCTTTCCCTTGATTTTACTTATATCTGTAGCTACATCACCTCCTGCACACTGCTCTGACAGCCAGCCTATAACTGTGTATCATAGAGGCAAAAGTCTGAAAACACTGTTTTGGTGGCCAAGCCTGGGGAGGGGAAGGAACCCACTTATCACTAGGGAGGCAGGAAAATACAAACAAAAAAAGCATATGCAGTGACAGGAGCAGAAGACTTCCAATAAATAAAAAATGCTAATATGACCTTAAAAAATAATGAGGAGTTTCCCACAAAATTGAAACAGTGCTCTGTCACTGAATCACAAATTCCCATTGCACAGGAGAATGCTTTTCTGTGGTCCTTATGCACTTGACACTGGATCCAACAGGAATTTTAGATATGCCAGGAATAAAGACTGAAGCTGTAAATGTGACCATGAGAAATAAAATGGTCATTCAGATTTGGGATGAGAGCTGCAAGAGCAGCGCACTGTGTGTCTCACGAGGGTGAAATACATGGCTTAGCACTGCCCTAGTTCTGGATCATTGGGGATTTCCTAGGCATAAATCAAAGAAATCTAATATTACACCCTCACCCCAGCTGCTGAGATCCCCAGGGTGGGAGAGCTGAGTCATCCACGCTCTGTGGTAGCACCAATGGCAAACTTTGCCACCAAAGGCTCTCCGAGACGGGGACCTCCCTTCCACGGGGGACAATTACAGCAGTGCACACCCAACCTGTCTCACCACGGCCTCAGATCAGTGTCTGGAGATGAACAGACCTCTCACACCCAGTAGCACTTGTGCTTGCCATGTGTCCAAACGCAGTTCTAATAGTATTGTTTGTTTTTGTCTATACCATGGCAGCTCTTATGAAATGCTGATATAAAAATATGACCATGAAGATTTCTCCGTGTTAAAAAATGCCCATCTTCTAAAAATGAGTGGCAGTCAGGTTCCCTCTTTTGGAAAGAACAATTCCTCTTCTCATATTGTTCCTCGCAGCTTATGCTTTGAGCCCTTTCTTCCTCAAGGAATTGACTTTAAAAAGCATGCCTATAAGAAAAAAAAAAAACAACTGCCTTGCAGGATAGATTAAAATTTTGTCCAAGTTTGTAACTCTATTACCCTAACAATAAACCAGATTATAGGATATTTTACTAGAACGCTGACAATTCTAAAACCTATTAAAAATATGAACAAATCAATAAAGATAAAGCTGAATTATACATATAAGAACATTTTCTTTATTGAACAATTCTTATAGATCGTTTTGAAATAACATTGTTCTAGACATTTGCCTGGATGATCCTATTGCTGAGTTTCAGTGTGATAACCATACTAGTTCTGTATTATGTCCTTACCAACAGCAAACAAGCAGAAGAATGGAAAGACATTCACAAATAAACATACATGAAGTCTCTTGTAAATAGCTTCAAGGGTTTAATCACATTAACAGCATGTTTATTATTGAAAAAAATTTGCTAAAACACAGCTGGGAAAAGAAAGAGTGCCATTACAAATATGACCCCTGGTAAATATGTTGAATTGCTGTAGCTAGTTACTTCTTCTGAGACCTGTGTTATAGATTAAAATTGGCAAAAATTATGATCCTTTATATATGCATGAAATTTAAACCAGGGAAACGGTATGGTAAATTGAAATTACATGTTTCAATGTTTATAAAAATGTTTTCTTTGCATTTCATAAATTTCTTTATATAAATGCAAGGTTAGCAGAGTAAATTATAGTTCAAAACCAGGACAGCTCTGGTTCCCAGAATTTGGTATTGCTGACCACAACGGGATTTTAAGGTTTATTTTAACCGGAATAGATTTTTAATTGAGATAAAATGGTTATTTCAGCACCAGAACATGTTATGGCAGACTCCATTTTATTATAGACAGGTAAGTTTCCCAAAGAAAGATACCATTGCATAGCCACATTTTTCTTAGGAAAAAGGGCAATTCAGTTCTCTTTGCTTCTTTCACCCCTGGGACGACCTCTCACAATAAGAATTGTCAGTGCCTTATTTATACTGGCAGATCTCAGGTTTGATTCTGGCAGCTTTTGATCTCTTGATGGCCCAAAAGCTTTCAAATACAGAAGAATCTGATGCTTTTTTGGCATCCTGCAGTGTGCCTAAACCTCAAAAGCAAGTTTTAATCCCAGAAGTGGATTACTGAAGCAGTGTAAACAAAACACAAACGTCACAAAATGATGAATATCTCAAACAAAATGTCTTTGTCAGACAGATGACAACTTCAGATCACTTGAAAAGCATTTGTAGAAACTCTGCAATCTGCAAACAAACTTCTGTTTTACAACCTAAAACTAAAAAGTACACAAAAACAATGAATTATTAAAACCACAAATAGGGTTTTTTGACATTCATATAAAAATTCAAATATCTCCATTCTTTTAAAAATTTAGTCCTTGTATAAAAAAGATCCCTGCATGTTTCTACACCACAGAAATGTACATAACTACCCAGTCACAACATAGCTGTCAGAAAAAGGATACAAGACCTCCACTGAATACTGTCTTCAATGAAGCTCTTACATTTGATTTATTGAAAAAGAATGGAATAAATGAGAGGCAAAATATTTTTTATCATTTGAAGAAATAAGTTTTGAGGAGTATGTGACAATGAGAGCTATTTTATCCCTAGGAACCTCTTCTTGGATAGTCTATATTTTAGGTAAGACCTCTAGACAAATGCAGAAAACAATTGTCATACATTTCAAATGTATGGCTTTTTTCTCTATTAGTATCTTATTCTTTAACTCTTAGCAAAGGTCAAGGTTTTCTTTTTTCATTGTGATGAGGGAAAGGGAAGGCAGAGAGGAAGGAGAGAAAAGGGACCACACTATGCTACAAAAGGTGTCAGGGTTGTTTGTTTGGTTTTTTATTTTAGCACAAAGATGCAGTAAAAGTGGTTTGCCAATTTTCAGGTTTATGTCCCTCAGTGCTGCTTTAAGGTTGCAGTGGATGCTGTAAAATACCAGATCTATGCCTCAGTCTATTAGACATCATGCTTTACTTTTTTTTAAGCGAACTGGAAACGCAGATAAAATGTTGTAGACTAGCAGCCTTGATACTGTAACCTTTTTATACCAGCTATAACTACATTAACATAAAGATAGTTGCTATAATATCATTACTGGGAATCAAGGCACTTTGAAAATCTCTGCTCCTGCCAATTTATGGTGGAGTTAAATTAGCAATAAAGCACTGTATTAGTAACACGGCCATTAGTGAAGGAAAAAAAAAAAAGAAAATAAAGTGAGAATACATTTGGAAATAATTCAAAGAGATTGGGGAATGACAGCAGAGGATTTGCCAGACTAATGAAATTCCTTGCTCCTAACCTTTAAATACCTGCATGTACTGTACAAGGCCCCATTCTGACTAAATCTGTGCTGTTAGGTTTACAAATAAACCTGCTAAACCTTTTGCATTATTGATCAGGGATGGCATGCTTAGCCCACACGTCCTATTTACATTCTATTTCTTTTACACTTCTAAGATATAATGTGTCTTTTACAAAACAAGAGCTCTTTCCATTTAAACCCTGCAGTTTGTGTTCTTCATACATTTTAATGGCTGTAAGCAATTTAGAAGGTTATTCTTTGAATAGTAGATAAAACTGGCAATATTTATTGGTAAATAAATGCCTAATTATAATAATTTAGGAACATTTCCAATATCATGTTTTTTTCTAAATAAATAGCTGCAAAATTATCTCCCTTATATAACAATAATACTTAAATAAAGACCATGTAACAACTTACATCATTCTAATGTTATCATGCAGAAATTTTGCACCTATTCAAAACACAATGCAAGAATGTTTTAATTTTAAAATAAGAAATAAATATGTGGATTCAAATATAGCAAATTTAGCCCCATGTTCTGCACAGAGACAAACCAAGCCTACCTTCCCAAGGCTAGAAATAAGATGGGCTGGCACAGCACCAAAGACAAATTTAGATGAAACTGGCCAGGTCTTGAAAAATGTAGTGTTTCAAGACAATTGGGAACAATTCTGACTCCTTACTCCTTTTTTCTGAGGAGTGTAATTATCCAATATGTTTAATACTCAGTGTGCTACTCATTCACACCCTTGCTGACCAGAATCACTTCATAAAATCTTTAAAAGGACCTCGAAAGTTTTAAAATAGTTCCCCAGTTTCCTAATTTGCCCATTCGTAGCACAAGGCATTTAAAGTATCAGTGTTTCTGAAGTCAGAAAAGGAAAATCATCAGCCACTTCAAGCAGGTCCTGCTTTGACATCAGAAAGTCAATTCACTCAGCTTAGCAGCATTCAATTCTCAACAACATTTTGTTCTGGGTCTCTGTCAAGTTATTCTAGGCTGTGAAATTGTCAGGAATGATGGATGACTATCAGCCTTCTGCTATCTTTTTCTTTCTCCTCAGAGATTTGTGGCTGCTGACTGCAAAGCAAATTCCTCTTTTTTCTTTTTTTTGCACAACATACCAAATGAACAACAGTAATTATGAGAAAGCCTACACTACAATTATTTTAGCACTTAACTTTGTATTGACATCTGTAAGAGACAGAGCTCTCTAGATTGATTAGCAATGATATAGCTTCCTGCCTTTTACTACTATTGCTGCAGTCATCCTTTACATGCAATTTGCTCAAAATAAAAACCCTCACTATTTTTTTCTCTTAGTATTTTAAATTAAAAATTGAACTAATCACTGAAAAATTCCAATACTAATATTAATCTAGGGCATTATTATTACTATACTAGTATTTCAAGCTGTGTAGTATTTGTAACACAATCAAAGCTGACTAAAGAGAATAATTTAAGGATAATAAATGGGATTTTTTGGGGGAAGTTGCTAAAGCTGCATTACGTGTTAATGTTGAAATCCTTGCTTGAACAAATCCTGTTTGGCCAGCCATTGCAGTCCTCCCAGGGGAAAGGGGAAAAATGACTGAAAAATGACTGAAAAATTACTGACAGAATTTGATGTCATGCATTTAAACCATTTACTAAAATTAAATACAGGAAGAAACATCTGGCCTGGAAAATGAATGGTTTTGGGAGGAAAAATGCAACAAAGAGAAAATAAACTGGGACATCCTTCAAACCCATGCCAATTATAATCCAGTCTCCCATATTTCTGTTGTATTCAAAATAACTGCAAAATTTCTCACAAACAGTTCTCTAGCAATAACAATACATTAATTAATCTCCATTACTCTCAGTCACAAAGCTGTTCCTTTCAATTACACATCAGATCTGCTCAGCTCACTACCCAGGGCTGCACACACACAGTGAAATGGAGTCTGCTCCATCCCAGAGTATGGACAATCCCGAAAAACACATATTCAGCACCCCCAAGGAAACCATTACCAGATATCATCATCATTTCCTTTAACATTAGATTCAAAAAAAACCCAAAACACTTTCCAAAAATCTTAAATAATACAGAAAGATTTTCCCTCTAACCCCTAAATATACCCCAGCCAGGCCAAAAGCTGACAATGATCTGTTTACTTCATCACCTGAGATATATGGGAGGTAGAAATAAAAATTTCTCCCTCATAAGTTCCTATTATGAGGCAGGAATAATTTTTGTGGTTTAGAATTTACAAAATCTGAAAGTGGATGCATACAAATGGGATAATATTCACATAGAAATTTCCTCCTTGATCTTTTTCTTTCTTTTAAATTCACTTCTTACGTCAATTAGTTGTGTTCTGTTTCTTTTTAATAGCAAGTGTGTCCCTCACAGACATTTAATACAGATTTTTCTGGGGTTATTAACTAATTTGCTATTGTCTCAGTATTCTCTCATTTCTCTCAGCTTTACTAATGGATAACCCTTTTGTTATGGGATAATTATCAACGAGTAAATCCAAACAAAAAGATATAGACTACAGAAAAATAGGAACTCTGCTATCTAGAAAAACAAAATCTGAGCAATAAAGGCAAAATTCATCTCAGTGCCTTGCATGACATCCTGCTGCAACCACTGGATTCATCAGAATATTTTAAAGTTCCTATCATTTGTTATGTATTTTTACTTGCATGTTCACTGTACTGAAATGCTCACCAGGAAACCAGGAATGGTTTCAGTTGGTATTAACTAATTTATGTTCATGCTTCAGCCTGTTGTGATAGAATTCTGTCACAGCACCTACAAAGGGATTAATAAGTGTTTAAACTGCATGGTTCACTCCCACACAAAAAATATCAGAAGGTCAGTTTAATTTTTCTGAACTACAATGTATATAAGTTTACTTCTCCTACATTTTAGAAAACCAAGCAGCTTTCACCTGTGAGCAAAACATGCTTTTCAGCACAGCACTTGCATACAGAGATTTGACCACTTTTATGGTGAACCAGAAGTTATATTCACTTTACATAAAAAAATTGACTGAAACAAAAAGCAAATCAGCCCAAATTGAGGTTTCAGAACTTGGCCATAAATGCAATTGTCCCCAGCTTACTCCAAAAAATTACTTTCAGAACATCAGGTCACTACCAGGTCAAAGACTATCAGGCTCTTTAATCTAGAAATCTGTAATATATAAAGTCAAATTTCACGTTGAAGGTACCTAATCACTGGGACTGTATTATCATAATTAATCCTTAATCACATAAATTAACTCACTGGTATGTTCAAAAAAATTTTCGATCTTTTTCTGGAATAGAAAAATGAATATAACCTCTCCTAGGAAATGTCCTAAATGTCTCCCTCAAAAAGTCATTATCTGGAATCCGTGGTATATGGTAACTTAATGTCAGAAAAAGAGGTAACAGACGTTAACAGTCCCTTAATTAGATGAAATGCAATTTAAACTGTAATCTCATTACCTAAAAATAAATAAACCTCTTCTGCTTTACCTTTCAGACTTAGCTTAGGCCTATTTGTTTTATCTCCATTTAGGTTTCAACTTTAATCATATCTCAGAAGCTTTTACACAGAAGAACCGCAGTATCAACTGGGTTTGTCTATAATATTTGCTTGCTTATAGCTGTTTACTCTGAAATTTCTCATTTACTGCCAAATAGAAGGCAATGTTCAAAGCCATAGAGCAGAGATAAGAGTTTAAATCTCACTATCAAGAGAATCACCTTCTCAACAGAAAAGTTGAAACCATATTAAATTAAATATTACTTTCTTCTCAATGCATTCATTTATTTTTCTTATACCAAGAGTATCCAGATATGTGTGTAAGTAAATGTGGTGTGAACCCTTTCTAAACATATTTTACAATGATTCTAATATTGTTATCTTCCAACTTGTAAGAATGCAGAACTCTTATTGGCAGCTGTGTGAAAAAAAAATCTTATGTATGGATATCTGCCCATATTATAAAAAAAGTTTAGAGGGAAGTAGAGAGTAAAAGAAGCAGCATATTCTTCTTCATGCATGGAATCTATTAAATACTGATAATTAATATCTGCAGCAAGAATGAGTTTAAAAGGCATTTCCAAAAAGAAAAGCAAACCTCTTACCACTCCATGAGACATTTATGCACAAAATACTGTATGAACAGTCAAGGAAACCATATGAAACTCAAAGCCAAATTAATTTCCGTTTCCCCAAAATTTCAAGTACAAAATTTTCCCCCTAACACATTAATATGCTCCAGCCAGGCAAAAGGCTCACATTTACCAATTTTCTTTGACTATATTCTGTGTAACATACATACCCCATGTATTAAGTAGAAATTAAAATGCTTCTCCCTCACAAGTTTATGAAGCAGAAGTCATTTAACACTTACTGTATTCTCAAATTTGCAAGATGAGAGTGGGTGCCTTTGGAAAAGGTCAGCTTTTCTCTGTCATTCTCCACCCCTCTCCAAATTCTTTTTTATACCAGAAAGAGAACATTTTCTGTGTTAAATAACTCTTAGCACACCAAAATAAATTACAGCACCTTGGAAGATGAGTTGTTCTCCTACACCACTCCACCAGGGGTTCTCCGGCACCATTTTGCACAAGTACATGGCTTGGGATGTGTTGACTCATGTTCATAAAAACATGCAAGGACTGATAATTACAATAATGAGGACAGCTGCAACACCAGTTTGTGGAGAGCAGTGCCCAAAGGGAGGTCAAAGTTTGGGCTACACAGAACTGGTAAGGTTTCTATGCAAGGAGAGAAGAGACCTCACCCTGTGGGGAGGCACCTTGGGGAAGACAAAAGAAGCAAACTTTATAATTCAGGTAAACAGCATTTTACTTGGCACATCATGTTTTTCTCTAAGATGCACAATTCTACTGTTATCAGGTACCAAATTTAGTTACTCAAAGCTTGAATATGTTACTTAGATGAGATTTACAAGAATTTTTAAAACTCTCAAATCCATCTTTAATAAACCCATAAAACCCTTACTGCACATTGCTGAATGAGCCATCTTTCCTCTTGATGTATTTGAAAATGAAAACAGATAAAAATTCTGCAAAATTTAAGTAATGGAGAAGAAAAAGATTTCATTATTGGCAATTTCCTAGCTAGAAGAATGCATGGAAATCTATAGGCCATGGTAGTTTTCAGAAATGAAATATATCTTACTGAAGAAATCCTTTTTCTTCCTTTCAGTTCTGCCATGATTTGTTTTCAGGAGAGTTGCATTTTTGACAGAACTTGTTGAAAATATAATGGTGTAACCTATTCATTAATTAAGGAATTATTTAAAAGCTGAGGAATGATCAGATTTTAGACAGCACCAGAAACAGAAAAAGTTTTGAAGCGCTGTGATGGAAACCTAAGTAACATTCAGCCAGCTCTGAGTCATGCCCATCTTTTTTATTCTCACAGAATTATAAGATTAAACCTGAGCAATCTTCATTTGACATTCAACTAAAAAGTTTTTAAGACCCTTACTTCTTCAGGGTATAAAGATATTTATCTCATGTCCATGCCTCACCCTTTCCATGTTTTAAAGGCTGACCAACTGAGGTGCCAGTAATATTTCAAGAAAAAATGATCGGGACTGCCGCTATATACCTACAAGTAATAACCATATTGCTATATTATGTATAATAGGGGAAATAACTAAAAGAAAATATTTATTCATATTTTCTGTAGGTAGGTCTGCAACAACTCTGGTGCCTCTGTAAGTGAACAGTAGCATTATCAGCTGCAAAGGATAACACACTCTCAAAGTTCAAAATGTTTGGTCACACTCTACCTTTTATATTACCCGATATTTCTGAGACACTTTCACTTCCTTCTTCAAAGTAACCAAATAGATATATAGGGCTGAAAAGGTATTAAAAATTTTTGATATTGTAGTTTTGAAATCTCAGGAGCCATGGAGAAGGATATAACTTTTCAACTAAGCTTTTAATTATTTTTTCCCCGGCTGGAGGAAGGAGCTAGCATGGTTTATTCTGCAGCATTCCCAAACATCTCACAATCATTTCAGGCATACTGACACTCCCAACACTGAAAGCCCTCCATGTCCCCTCTGCCACATCCCCTGGAAAAACCTTACCAACCATGCCAGCCCTCCCAGGGGCAGCAAAATTCAATTTTGCCTATGCTGCTGACAAGCCTTAAACTGCCTCTGATATGAATAATAAGCAATGATCCCATTGGACTCAGCATTGCACAGAGACATAACAATGAGTTGGTCCCTGCCACAAAAGGTTACAAGCTAATTAATGAAAAAACAGGTTTAGTTCTATCTGTAAAACACTGAAAAGATGTAAATGGGAGTCCCATGGTGAGTGGTCCAGTACTGCATGAGGTGCTGCAAAACTTTTAGTCCAAAAAGGCAGGACTTGGGCACATTTCTAAGTTACCTTAAAATTACTCTTCTAAAGCCATCCAGAAGTAGGGAGAAGGGAAATGTGAAAGGAGGAGGCTGCAATTAAATCTGTCTCTGTGCTGTAGTCTGGCATTAACTCAGTCTGTTGTTTTTTCCCTAATCTTGGCATTTAAGCACTTTGTGATTCTTTGACTTTACTAAAAAATTGAATGATCACGTGGAAATATATCTCCTTCGTGACTTTTATCAACTTAACAAGCAGAGAATATAACTCAACACAGTGTTATATCCTCCTACAAACAGGTAGGGGTGATAACTCTAAACTGTGTGAACTGCACTTTTTATTACTCTGATTTTACTATTATTAACTGTTTCACTGTGGATAATTTTAGCACAAGTTAGAGCAATTTTACCTTATAGTCAAAAAACAACATTGCATTTTTTCAAGCCATGAAGAAACCAGCTTCCACAATGCTTACCCAACCCCACCAACTTTTTAAAAAAAATTTTTTAAATTAACTATTTGGAAAATCTGCCGCAGCATGAAAACAAATTATTAAATTCAATTAAATATAAATAGCTCAAGGTGCTACTAAGAAAAAGGATACACAATAACACCTTAAACAGTGGCTTCCAGTCTGGGTGAAAATACAGTTCCACTGTTATTCCCGCTGGAAAGGCGTTTTAAGTGCAGTGGCACAAAGCCTGCCTGTAGGATTCATTTGCAGAAGCCTCCACAAGTGTTTTCTCCAGGGTTTACACCTACCTGCCTGTGTGCTTTAGAGTGTGGGAAATTCCCAGGGCCATACCTACTGTCTCGTTCTTTTTATTACAGACTCTGTATGGCTGCAGGCTCCAGAGTATCACTGCTCTAAGTACCAGGAGGCTTGACGAAAAGTTCCTTGAATAAACCCAGATAAAACTTTGTCTAGACAAGAGAAGTGAGGCAGTTTGAGCCACAGAGTTTTGGGGTTCAAGAGGGGGGGAAGAGTAACCCAACTGTGCATGGAGTGTTCTGCCTGCAGGCTTCTGCCTGGCACAAGAAAGCTTTTGGTGCTCTGACTGGTGATTCTTCGTTAATTCTTATTAATTCTTACTTAAGCCATCCTGTTACCCCTGGGACAGCATCTCTTTTTTTCACACAAACTTTAAAATGGGATTAAATTTCAGGCAAGCTGGCCTACTTGAGAGCACATTAAAAATATCAGATAATGACAACAACATGCAATTGAAATGGGGTTTTATTAGAACAGTTTTAAACTGTGGTTTTCACAATGCAAACCTATGGAGTGGCCACAGCTACTCACAGACAAGGCTGTATGCAAAGAATATCTCAAAATGCATAAAATTAATGATGCCAGTCTATTATTTCTATCCATTAGGAAAATGCTGGTTTTAATTTTATTTAACTAATTTTTATTATTATTAGTTAGAAAGACAAATATAAAAATATAAATAAATTAAGGAAGAGGATGTTACAAGGAAAAAAAAACAACAACTCAGTAAACTAGAAAATTCTTTGCACATTGTCCAGTACTTTTTTTTAATTCCCTAAACATTTGACTAATCACAACTTGCAAAGAATCAGACAGGAACAAATCTAAATAATCTGGGGTTTCAAAATGTAACAGAAAATTACAGAAAAGTAAATACTAAATAACCTCACAGTTGCAAGGAGAAATGGGAAAAAATCACATTATTCAACATAACACAGAATTCTTTGTTACTTATTTGCTGCAATTGGTCTAGCAGATACACAGCAACAGGATGTTCCTGAGTGTTTCTGAATTCAGGCAGAATTGATCTCTGAATTTAGTGTCTGTGTCACAGACATCTGCCTTAAAAATGGAAAGCACCATACTCTGATTTCTATTTCTGAAATTCCTATTTATCCTCTGAGAGCATATTTTTAGGTTATTCAGAAACTCACAGATGAGATTATTCTTATTTGACTCTTTCACTGGTCCTATATATAAGTTGAGAGAAATTTCAGCAAAATGCATCATTTACTATAAATTTATCTAGAAATGTATTCAGCAATATTTGAGGAAAGTGGTCCTTTTAAACCCCTGAAAACTCTTGCTGCTTCTGTAGGTCTGGAGTCTTCTGAGTCTGCTTTTTCTTCTCAGAACACATTTGATTACCAAGACTGAATTGTTTAAAATTACTGTTGTGGTGAAGAACAGTTCTATGTTTCCAAATACTTTTATCCTGTTTGTTTTCCAAAACTTTCAGGTTCTGTTCTATTAATTTTCCTCTGCCTGGATGCACAGCTAACTGCAACATAAATCATCTAAAGACACATTTATCACATCTGGAAGATTCTCTTCAGTACTGTCTGCAAGGTTAAACCTTTGATGTTAATCCACCTGTATTTCTCATTTCCCCATTTTACCTGGCACACTTAAACGAGATGCAAAATACACTTTCTACTTACTCATGAAATAACTGTGACAGGATATAACAGCTGTGGAAAATAGAGAAGACAACCTTCAAAAGGCTCACAAAACAGGATACCAGGACTCTGGGACACTGCTCCCATGTGCAATGCCAAGCAGGAGTTGATTAACCAGGATACTGTGGCAGGGAAAATGTTTTCTCAAACCTCAGACACAGAGCTGTGGCTGGCTGGGCACTGGGCACTTCCACAGGAGCGCTGCTCGATCCCATCCCGCAGCCCCGAGTCTGCCACTGACACGTTTTGTAACCTTGAGGTAAATCACGAGACCTCTGTGGACAGCTCCTTTCCATCTGCAGAACTAAAATGGCAGCACTAACCTGTTTTCCCATTAGCTAATTGGTCTTAACTAATTAATATCTGAAAGCTGCAAATATCAAATGAAATACTATTTATAAAGACAGTTACCTGCATAGCCCTGATAATGGATAAGAACGATAAAGAAAGAAAAAGAGAGGAAACAGAACCTTGATTGCCAGTGCATCAGCTTTCTCCTATTGCTATCCCATCTCATCAGTCCTTCCTGCTTCAAACACTCCGATTTTCAGCTTTTCCACCAGTGGAAAAAACCTGTATCTACTTCATAAGGTCGGAAGTACATTTGCAAATGAAGTGGCACAGGCGACTGTGCAATGATCAAGTGGGAAGCTCCGAGTGACTGCCAAGAGCCAAGGTGAAAGAGCATCCGACCACAGGTGGTGCAACAGGATTTTATCCCTAATAATATTGCAGCCAGATGAAAAATAGGCAGTTTGGATCCAAAATTCTGCAAGGCTCTCTCAGCCTGGGACTTCAGGACTAGCAGCATCACAGCAGAAGCAGCGCCGGTTTGTATCCGACTGCTTCCTTTCAAAGAGCCCCTCACACCAGAGAGACACAAGTAGAAAAAGTTGAAATATGTGTTAAATATCAGGAAGTATAAAGACTGACGTTTATCTGAAAGTATTTTTAATAATGGTTCCACTTTTTCACAAAAATCTATTCTCAATAACACCTGCCTCCTTCTGTTATCTGGAGGAGGCATTTCTATGACTCTAGTGTGAAATAGGAAAAAAGGAAATAAAAAATTGGAGCAAGCCTACATGTGCTGCTAAAGAAAATGGTTTCTGAATTAAAACGAATCTGACATGCATTTTTAAAGCTTGCTCTGCCTAGATAGGTTTAAAATAAAAGCAGCTTTGCCAGTAAATAAGCAAGTAAACAGCAGAGGAGGGCATGATAAGGGAAGGACCAACACTCTCCCCGGAAAATGAGAGCCTACAATTAAGAAATAAGATAACACCAGGATGCTTATCTCCATTTCAGTCGCAGATGTGCCCATATGATTTATATGTGAAAAACAATATCAAAACAAACCAAATCAAAACAGTCTTCACATTTATGGGGCTGTGAGTTTGTACTTCTCTTCAGTTACACAGTGATAATTAAGAGAAGACATTTGAAACACCCACTTCAAAAACCGAACATACTTAATATAGGGTAAGATAACACAGAACTTAGCAGAGATGTCAGCTCAGTCTAAAATCAGAATTACTGTGTACAACTTGCTCCTGAGAGGTTTTCCCAGTAGAAATAATTGCATTACTTCAAGTTCCTTTTATTAAAAAAAAAAATTATAGATAGGCATAACATGTAATTTTGCAAACAAGAAACACTGTTTTCCTTTTATTTCCAGATTTTATATTTCCCTGGCAAAATGCTGCAGACTGCAGGGAAAACAGTAACATTCAGCTTGGAGTAAACTTTAACACTTTGAATCAGATTATATTTAAATTAAACAGCTGCACAATTAATGATAGAATAAGCAAACTTCCTAATTACCTGAAGTATAACTTTAATTTTTATGATCTTGTTATCTGTTACCCACCAGCTGGACTACTGCATTCCTTTCTGGCCCTCATCCTACCCAAAAGAATATTTTGGTTGTTCTGAAGAAAAAAACAGTTACAGAAGGGTGATATATTGAGATTGTGAACACAAGTAGTAGCTTTGCTTTTGCATTTTAAATTACTGCCTAGCCTCCACAGTGCATATATCACCACCCCATTACTCTGAGCAAACCCAAAATTTTTGATAGAAGAATGTATTTTTAAAAAAGATATCAGGCTGATTAAAGATTTCAAATGATGGACAAGTTCATTATTTCCTCAGTTGGTTGCAATGTTGAATGTGCTCCACTGCTGCAAATGTGTGATGCCTTTCTATGGCCTGGATTTATTCTCCCTGACTGGATAACCCCACAATTTTGGAGACAGAAAAGGCGAGCTGTCCCTACCCTGTATCTGAGCAGTGTGGGCACAATGGTCTGCAGGTCCTCGAGTGCAACAACAATAAAAGTAAATCACAGGAAGCAGGTAAAAATGGCGTTTATGGTATTTATAGTGGACACATGCTGAAAACACTGGTTCCCTCAGTCAGTATCTTCAACTCTCTGTATCCCCCACTTGGAATATGTCTGGCTTCATTTAAAATGAAAGGAACAAAAGCCCCAACATTTCAATCTATTAGTTCCATTAAAAAGAGGTTTCCTTTCATTGGCCCAATCTGGTCTCATGGTTAAAGATGGTTATAGAGATGTGTTACATCTATGAAGTTGTGCAACATATTAATACTCCATCAAGATAGAAAAAATAATTTTCTCATTTATCTGCTTGCCACAGAGGCTCTTATCAAATGCTGCAAAAGCAACCTCAGTCTTTACATATATTTCCCAAAATTTACAGACTATCAGTTACAAATCAGCCTTGATCAGCTAGGGGGTGGGGGGAGAATAAAAAAAGCACCCTTTACTTTAAAGTCTCCATATCCAGTTTTTCTCTCACATTTGAAGTTAAGGAGAAAAGATAATTTCCTTTTACTTTTAAATGAATCAGCATTTACTCGCAATCAGGTAACTGACCATAGTCACATTTCTCTCCAGTTAGTTTTAAGCCCTTGAGACTGCAAAAGAGACTTTTTTACCCCTTCCTTTTAATGTGACAAGGCTGAAAGTGGAGTAGAAATGCAGCAAAGGTACTCAGTGTGTGTTGTATTTTCCAAGCAATTCAAAAAAACATAAAACCATTCTATGTGTTTTTGCACGTTAACAAACCAAGATAAAGTCATAGACTGATGCTTAAATTCACGGCTTCAAGTGCATCCATCAGAAATTTAGTGAACCAAACTGCAGTTGGAGTGCCCTCATTTTCTCCTATGTGATAGGATGGGATATTGCCAATCACCATGAAACCACTTGTAAAACAAAATTTAAAAGGGGAACCTCACAACAGCACCTTGGGCTCAATCACCCCTAAGCTTAGAAGGAAAAATTTCATCTTGGAGGTTCAATCCGATTGCTCCAAGTGGGCTGAGCATGAAGAATCATCCAAATACACCCTCGATGTGGGAGGAGTTCATTTTTGGGTTTGAACTCCGGGCCCATCTTCATGAATTTCACAAATCAGCTGTGAAAACAATTCCATTCACAGTGTGAAGATTTCTAAGCCATTCTATAACTCATTAAGTGTGTGTTAAAAGTCAAATCAATTATTTCCTCACAGACACCAAACAAGTTCTAGCTACATAATAAATAGAAGAAACACTATTTATTAAGTAACAAGTGTAATTATTTCCTGAGCAATCACATTCTCTTCCTCTTAGAAAGAATCATTTCCTTTGTTCTCCCAGTCTTCAGCTTTTTCCCCACTCATTATCATCCTCTTTACAAATTTCCTCATGGATTCCTGCCTTGTTTGGATGTAGAAAGTGAGTAAGTAAGAAGGAGGAGTTTCTACCAAACAGCTTTTCCAAGAGAGAGTATTTACATCCACATTTCAGAGCTGGATAGCTCTTCATGTTTCATTTTCTCCCCAGGGACATGGTAGAGTCCCCCTCACTGGAAGTTTTTGAGATACAATTGCTATGGGTGCTAAATAATCTCATCTCAACTCATTGCTCCCAAAATGGTTCCCACCAAGCTCCCTTCCAAACTATGGGCTATTCTATGATTTTGTACTTTGAATAAAGAGAACTTGTGTCCCTCTGAGCAGCAAATCCCATGGATTCTAAAATTCTTGCCAGCTCTGTAAGGAAATGGAAACAATTGAACAATTGAAATAGTGACAGGGAAGGATATTATCCCTGGGTGACCTCCATGCCCAAGGCCACTGAACTTATGTGGAGCTTCACTATTGCTCAGTAGAAGTTATTTGACAAAATGATGGTGACAACTTTCTTTATCACAATTTTCCCCTCCTATTCCATCTTCATTTTAATTTTGAGTATTCAGCACTATATTTTATTAAGCATAACTTGATTACGTGAAGACACTGTGATGATATTACTATTGATCAGGATATTTGAATAACCTTGAAAAACAGAATTCTTTTAGAACATTAAATGATCCTATTAATATTTTCAACCTCTGCTCCCTGCTATCACTACCCTTCCTGGACTCTGTAGTACAAAAGTAGAAATTAAAGGAGAGTGATAATGTGCACTCTCTATTTTCTTTATATTTTTGTATATCTACATATCATGTTCACCTACAACTACATGCAAAAAACCTCTGCTCTTCAGGCCTGAAGGTCAACCATATGAAGGCTGACCGTTCAAAGGTCAGCAAATTCCAGACATTAAGCATCAGGTGGTAATCAATGTTGTTCACATCCAAAGAACAGGCTGAACAGTAGAAAAGACAGTTTTCCTCATAGGTGGGAAACATAATTTCATGCTGCTCTGCCTCACCCATTCTGCCTTCAACAGCCTCTGTGTGAGCTAAGTTCCTCACCAGGGAGAGAGGAGCAGCATCACCTGAGACAGTGCCCCAGCTTTGACATCATGAACTCCCACTTCTGCCTGTCAGCAATGGATTCCCTCCAGCAGCCCCAGCTGAGAGATGTCCAAGCACACCCAGCCCCACACAGGCACAGTCCAGCCCTAGCCCTTTCCCCCATAGTCACTGCATACACCTGGAAAACAAACTGCAGTGGGGAAGGCTGATTTAGCTGGTAGGAGAAAAGTAAAAGACATAATTTGTGCAACAGAGATGTGAAAATAACTGATTTCCCAGCCAGGCAGCTGAACAAAAATGTTGTCAGCTTAATCTGGTTAGCACATCTGATGTTTTCAAAGTTTTCTTTAGCCTTAAGAAACTAACTAACTGAAATCCATTAGAACTTGGTCCTAGAACTCAGGGAATCTCAGGAAAATCTCCACTGGATATGGCCACTGCCTTGTAGTCAAACAGGGAACAGACTCCAAATTTTCCTTCTACCACTGAGCTGAGTGTTTCAGCTTCTAAGTTAAAGGGCTTTTTCAGAGCTGAATCCTCTCAACCATTATTTTGCATTTCTAATGTCACAACATCCCTTATCAGGTAATTTCTGAAAGTTTGAGTCCTCGCTCAGATCAGAGCTGTCCAAGAAACTGCTGCAAAGTTTATTTTCCCAAGTCAGCTGCTTTGACCATTTCAGTCTTTAAATCCCTGTACAGATTTTTTTTTTCACAGCTGAATCCAAGTTATTCACCTTCATTTGCAAAACTCTTTACAGGCTCAGATTAAAACATGCATTTGGGTAATTTTGTTTCTCTCCTTAAGCCCTCACACAAATCCCAGCATATTGTATATCCAAATTTGATGAGCTGTAATGAGAAAAAACAGTAAATTATCACATTCCTAACCATCATATTAAAATGATGCCATGGTTAAGGAATTATCTACTGAATAGAGCAGAGCACTGCTCTGCTACACAAGTGTAAACCCATTGTAGGGCCAGTGAACTCACTGAGATTCACATGGATATTCCTGGGGACAAAATCTGACCCACAGACCTTCAGGAAGTATATTAGGCCTGTGAGGTTTTGTACATAGGACATAGTGAGGATTACATCATATTGTAATAGAAAGCCTGTTCTTAGAAGTGAAGGGTTTTGCACTTGTTGGAAGGTGCTTGTCAAATGAGAAATAGGAGAGCAGGAGGAACTGAAGAATAGCAGCCTTATGTCATGGGTAGTTGTATGAAAGGCAGCCTTGAATAGAGTGCACTATAAAGAAAGAATATTGTTATGTTTTCTGACAAGGATCTGGTTTGCTAAGTGATTCTTGAACTCCACAGGGGGACTTGTCTCTTCACCTTGATTTAAAAGAACGTACAAACAATACCACTTAAACTCAAAATATGCTCAGGCTGTCTTCTGATTTCACTGAAAGAATCTCAGAACAAGGCAAAACAGATGGTGCTGAAGCCCTTTCCTTTAGCTAATACTGGCTGTACTTATAAGTCTGGG